>NC_141092.1:14407918-14637918 GCF_041138505.1 Cibotium barometz
GTACTTACATGTGAGGGCCGTGTGGGGAAAACACCCAGGTCACCCAGACCCTCTTAAAGGCATTGTGGAGATCCTTTAATGCATCAAAGTAGAGTTGTGTAAGATGATCACATAGGCCTCTCAATCAAGTGTCATAAGACTGCCTATACAAGTATGCTAATGAAAATAAGAGGCGGCCTCTCCCCTTTGATTGAATGACCACCTAAGAGATTAGTTACACTCATGGAAAAGTAATAAGCCCCACAGAGGTGCCAAGAAAGGGGGTCCTTCCTCCTTTGAATGTTCACCCTACAAAGGGATTACAAGGGTTGTCATACATGAAAAGAACTGGTTGCCTATCATATAGACCTGAACATGCATCAAACGGAAATCAAATCTGCTAATAAAAAGAGGTGACTTGGAGCAAACATGGCATTTCATGATGTGCCATAATTCCAAAATCTGGATCAATCATACAGAAGTTTAGCAATATGATATCAAAGGGACAAACAATGGCTAAGGCAAGCACAAGTGCAACTTGAAAGAGAGTTGATCCATGCTACACTGAGGTGAACATGAAATAATGCCGGTCATTGCACTTGCATACACTGTTGCACATGATTCAAGCATACAACAAACTTACACTAGCCTGCAGATTACCATCCGATTTTCAAGATATGTGGGCAGAGAGCACTAAGTATCTGAACTTACGTAAGTGGGTCAGTCAAGGCAGACCGAAGTGGCATTTCCATGGTCTCCTGGCTTTTTCTATGGCTGAAGGCCACAATCTGATTTCCTGGGTCCTTCTGAGGGTTCACTGCAGTCGCCTGCACAAGTGAGCTGTAGTGCTCTGATGTTGCCACTCCTATTGGTACTGCTTCTGGCACAGGTGAGCTGTGAGCAATCCTGCCTGGCTCATGACTGTAATTTTGGCTTTCCTTCATGAATGTGTCCTTTACACTTGTTTCTTTTGCCATGCCATCCCTGTAGTATCCAGGTGAGGTACCAAGTCCACTAGCCACTACTATCGTGCCATTTGGAGCAGCAGGATTACCATCGTCATGGCCTAGGATGGGTCCTACAGATGGTGGTGAAGAAAAAGAATTCAAAAAAGGGATGGCTGATGATGGGGCTAGAAACATTCCCAGTGATGGAGCAGATGATGTGGAGGCTTGTGATGATATTTCCCTATCAAATTTTGTCTTTTGAAAACCTTCAGAACTATGCAGACCTGCCACTAACTCCTGCCTGCCCTGCATTCCATCAATTTGTATGTTTGAAAGGGTTTCATAGCCTCTTTGACCAGGTAACCCACGATCAACTAATCTGGTCACTCCTTGATGAGGTTCAATGTCTTCACCTTCTCCATCAATATCCCCATCTTCTTCCTCATCTTCCTCTGAGCCATCACTCTGTGATCCACCACTACTCCCTCCATCTCTTTCTTCCATATCTCTGTAGTCCACTTCACTTCCCATTTCTCCTGGCTGCTCACTTCCTGCCCAATCCAACACTCTGGGAGATGTGTTTACAACACCAGAAACATGAGAGCTTCCATTGACAAATCTTTGGCCCTCATCAACCGAGCCCTCATTTCTGTCCACTGACCCCAACATCCCACTGTTGCCACTGCTGAAATCTCTGTCTGAGTTTGGTAGGAAGTGTTCCCTATCCGCAGCACCGTATGGCTGCCCATCTACGATACCTACGGTTGTCTCTGACCTAAAGTTTCTCACCGGATCACCTCTTGGGGGGGCTCCTGGTGACCCACCTTGATACACACGGGAAAAGTGCTCTTGGTGCATCAATCTAGCTGACAAGGCATTGAAAGTGACATCCATCCTCTGTGAGGAAACTCCACCCAGCGTAGTCGAATCCTCTACTCTGTCTTGTGAAAAAAATAATAAAAGTATTAAATTCTCTCTCTCTCTCTCTCTCTCTCTCTCTCTCTCTCTCTCTCTCTCTCTCTCGGGACATTTAGTTTCCTTGAGTTTTGAATGTAATGGTACTTTTGTCTCATAGGCCACTTTGGCCTCTTGTAGACGTTAATCTCTCTCTCTGTCTCTCTCTCTCTCTCTCTCTCTCTCTCTCTCTCGGGACATTTAGTTTCCTTGAGTTTTGAATGTATTGGTTACTTTGTCTCATAGGCCACTTTGGCCTCTTGTAGACGTTAATCTCTCTCTCTCTCTCTCTCTCTCTCTCTCTCTCTCTCAGGACTGTTTTAGGACTTTTTTAGTCCTTTTTGTCTTACTTTTGATGAGACACCATCAGCTGTGTACTATGTTTTGGTCTCATAGGCCACTTTGGCCTTTCGCAGAAGTTAATATATCTTTCTCTCTCTCTCTCTCTCTCTCTCTCTCTCTCTCTCTCTCTCTCTCTCGGGCACTCGATCTCACAGTGGCCAAATGGCCGAAGATAGAGAGGCCCTAGGTCATGGTGCTATCCCATATGATACGCAGCAAACCATCGGCGGTCCCACATGATGTTATCCTGGCAGACTGCGCTGCAGCACCCATGGTAGTAGAGGCACTCTTCCAAACAGCCACATACATGCACAGGATCAGGCCATGGCCCCCTGGAGACTCCCGAAGCTCGCCCTACAGTCCTCCCAGCAGCTAGCAGCAGATGGGCACAAGTCATGGTATAGCCGAGTATGCACCTGGTTCACGAGGCAGGGACTCACGATGGATCGCCTCCCGCCACTCAAGTAGTATGAACCCATTCATCAGGCTGTCTCAGGATGATAGGAACCGGGTGATCAGATATGATTTATTGGGACTATACATCCAAGACTCTCACACAAACCGCAGTACTACATGGATACTTTCATGAGGCTTACAAAGGATGGTTTCATACTAAGGGCCAGATATCTTGACATATGCATGTCACATGCCATGCAGATTGCAGTGGGTTAGTTGCAGGTGTCATCGCACTGCCTGAGGATAGAGATAGGGAGAGCCATGCAGATACCTCGTCAGGAGAGGATATGCACCATATGCCAGAGGGACGTCGAGTCAGAGGAGCACTTCATATGCAGGTGCACCGTATATTATGAGATCCAAGAGAGGCTCCACTGTCTCTTCAGAGAGGAGTTTGGACCCTTATCCAGGATCATGGATTATCCACATCAGCAGTGCCTAGGCCTCTTCCTCCTGGAGCTTCATCGCCACAGAGACTCACTAATTAGAGAGTCGAAACCTCGTGGGATACATCCACCCCAGCACATATCATTTGAATTTTCATTTCTTTGTTGAATTAGCATTTAGGGGATGCTTTAGGCATCATCTCATACACCATGTACTTTTGGCCTCATAGGCTATTTATCCCTTCTGCAGATATTCATAGACCACAGTCCCTCCAAAGAGCCAGACGTGCTCGCCCATTGAGAGCCAGACCATCCAACTTGCCAGCTCCAGATCTGGGACATATTTCGGTGCCATAAGGATACACCACCATATGTGGTCGACATTGATGCTCTATACTCCATTCATGAGGAGGGTGATATATTTTAATCTCTGCCCATTTCATTGTATATACAGGGCTCACGTAGTACATGGACCCTCTTTCTTTTGGTAGACGATTTTTTCCATTTTCATGTGTTCTTTACCTTCTACCAGTCAGCTGCAGATCATTGACATTCTTCGATGACATGGAGAGCTCCCATCCCAAGCAAGAGATAGTACTAAGCCCTCCAATCTGTGTTGGAGGAGGATGGCATCATTAGCTGAGTCTTGCTATACTATCTATCCCACATAGTGACATTGTGTATCAGCCATCTGGCTCTCACAGCACTATCAGCTAATTTCTTTTTTTCAGTTTTAACCATTGCTCAGTATTATTCTCATGGATTTATCGTACTATTTTTTGGTCTCATTGTGACTTAAGCACATTGTTAGCTTGGATACTCAAGAGGACCTGGCGCTCACCCACTCAGCCCTTGGGAAGGACGAAGATGGCCTTCTACAAAGATCATCTTCTTCACTTGATGGAGGATAGCTTTTTCACACGCCCACGCTACATGGACACACATCTATCATTTGGAGTGAGATGTGCGATTGGCCAGATCCGCAACTCATCCCACCAATTAAGTGGAGACAACCAGATATGGAAAGGACGGCTGCACCAGAGGATAGGATGTGTCACCTTTGCCATACAGAGGCCAAGACGGAGGAGAACTACATATGCCCATGTCTGGTATACTATGAGATCAGAGGGAGGTTCCACTGCCTCTTCCGAGACGGGTTTGGACCACTCTCTAGGATCATGGACTTCCCGAATCAAAGATGCCTACGGCTCTTCCTTCTGGAGCTTCGCAAACATAGAGAGTCACTATTGCGTCTCAGACCACTAGAACCTACCCGAGGATCAGCACAAAGAGCTCCACTGATTTCTTCTAGACCTGAGCTTGAAGGGTAGACCCACCCACCCTACCTCGACTTGAGGCTAATGTAGGAGCCTAACCCAAACGAGTGACACTGGACATGAAGGAGATAGCACAGGCAGAAGCATAAACAGTAAACATATGAGAGAGTGCAAAGGAGATTGAGAGAGTTGGACAAGATCACCTTTTATAACAGCAGTAAAGCTTTACAATGGCAATGGCTAGCAACTGGATGTTGAACTATGTGCAAGTGGATTGAATGAATGGGGAACTCCTTATATAGTGCATCAGTGAGCTGACCGACTGCCTCTAGGGCTGGCCGACTGCTCACAGGACAAATAAATAGGAGAAATACAATAAAATGTCTGATAAATGGTAAAACCCCAAAACATTGAGATGCACAATTCTAACACCCCCTCTGCAGCTCATAGTGTGCAAGAGTCGGAAGAAGATAAGTCGATGAAGATGCAATCTGTATCACTATCTTGTGTCGTGTCTTTGCCTTTTCTCTGAGATGAAGCCTTGCCCTTGGTCTTGTCCTTCTTCTTGGGCAAACAATCCTTGGACAGATGTCCTCTTTTCCCGCAAGAGAAGCAGCGACTCCGACCTTTCTTTTGAATTGAGGAAAGTGCCTGGTCAGAACTATTGACGGACACCTTCAACTTGCCCTGTGAGATGAGAACGGACTCCTCCTCCAAAAGTAGGGAGCTAAGATCATCAAAATCCAACTGAGTGGATGTGACCTAGCACCGCAAAGATCGAGAAATAACATCATAGTCCGGAGGAAGCTTGGTGAGGAGAGAAGAGGACAAAGCAGCACCCATAGCCAGTAACTGGTCATGGATAACCATGGCCTTCATGAGAAAAGACTGCATTCAAGTGCCTTCAGAAAATAACAAACCGTAGAGCTGCCCCTGCAAGGGAACTGCCCTCATCGATGAATCTCGTGCAAAGAGATCCTCCAACTTTGACCATACCAGATGAGCACTAGAGAGAGTTTGCACTGCCGATGAGACCTCCTCGATGATGGTCCGCACAAGCACAGAATGCGCCTTCGAGTCCCGATTCTCCCAGTCTTGTAATTCCACAGCAAATTCATCCTCCTGGTCCTGAGTCCACTGCCTAGAGTTTTGAGAACGCTTGGGCTTCCTTTCAGTACCCTGAACAATGTCCCACAAACCCTTGTGGATGAACCAGATTTGCATCTGAAGCTTCCAATGAGCGTAGTTGGTCCTTTCAACTTGTCATCTTTGTTCGTACAGGGGGGAGCCATATCCACAGCAACAAAGAACAAATCTCAGCTCTCAAACACTTCTCTCACAGCCACCAAAACTGGCCGGATAGCCTCTGTAGGAGAAAACGGAGCCAAAACACTTCAAGATCTGCCTCTGAAGAGCAAAACACAGCCTGTAGGGCTGGCCGACGGCAACCAGAAGAGGGCTGGACCAGAAACGCAGCAAGGTACTGAAAACGCAGCAACTGTATGGAATGATCTGCAGCCGGAGAGGTGATGGAGGCAAAACGCCGGCTTTGAAGTTGTGATAAAACTCCTCCCAGGGCATCTCCGTAAACTCCTTCAATCCACATTTTCCAACCACTAAGCATGCTTGTTTGGTTCCTTGTACAAGGTGGATGAGAGGTAGTCGAACTTCACCATTTTGTCAGCTTCGGTTGCACTAGGTTTGAGAGAGAGAAGGTGAGGGAGAAGTGGGCAGATTTGCAAGGTTTGGAGCAGCCTGGACCTAAGCGAATGATACCATGAAGGAGATAGCACAAGCGGAAGCATAAACAGTAAACATAAGAGAGTGCAAAGGAGATTGAGAGAGTTGGACAAGATCACCTTTTATAACAGCAGTAAAGCTTTACAATGGCAATGGCCAGCAACTGGATGTTGAACTATGTGCAAGTGGATTGAATGAATGGGGTGAATAATGGGGAAATAGTGCATCAGTGAGCTGGTCAACTGCCTCTAGGGCTGGTCGATTGCTCATAGGACAAATAAATAGGAGAAATACAATAAAATGTCAAATAAATGGTAAAACCCCATAACACTGAGATGCACAATTCTAATAGGACAGAGCCACTGAGCTATGCAAAGGTCGATGTCCTCAACCCAGAGGGCCCCTCCCACGCCTGCACCACCATAGGAGGATCAGGGCCATCATCTTACACCATCACAGGACTTCCTCATATCGGCTTAGCTTTACCACTCTGAGTGCCATGTTGCATCCCCATGCAGGGATATCTTAGGATGATATGCAAGCCTTATGCTCTTTGTACATGGATCAACCCTAACATCTCAACTTTAGCATTTTAGCTTTGTCATTTTCTTCATTTTAGTACCCACGATGATGTATTCCATGGACATGATGTAATCCTTTTGGTCTCATAGGTCATTTTGGCCTTTTGTAGACGTTAATATAACTCTCTCTCTCTCTCTCTCTCTCTCTCTCTCACACACACACACATATGCAGATGACAGTCCTCATTTTAGCCTCAACTGAGGGATCGCAACGATATCTAGATGCTGAGGGATCGCAACGATATCTAGATGCATTGCAGGCTTTTTGCAATGAGAGGGGCCTCACAATAATCTTGGGAAGACCAAAATTATGCTTTTTAACACCTCCTATCTGGTTGCGGCCACACAGACAATTCTTTCACATATAGAAGAGATGAGGTTGTGTTGGTCAAATCATATATAGATCTAGGGATCACTTTCACTAGCCCTATCACCAAAGCATCAAAATACAAGAAGTTGATATGCTTGTAAAACCTGTGGATACTCATCCACCCACATGGCATCCATAGTCGAATAATTCTTGACCTTGACAAGGTACTCCGTAAAGAAGTTCTCATCCACCCACATGGCATCCATAGTCGAATAACTCCGTAAAGAAGTTTTCATCCACCCACATGGCATCCATAGTCGAATAATTCTTGACCTTGACAAGGTACTTTTGTTATGAAAATGAGAATTATGGAGTTAATTGTGAAATTATTTGATATTTTATGTGATATTTATGGTACGCTCATTTGCCACATGGTCGTGACTGGCTACGCATGAGAGCGTGGAGCAGTGGTCGCATCATGTTGGGCGGATAAGCGAGATTTAATGTGTCTTGTGTTTTTGGTGAGAAGATCGGTGCACGGAGTAGCGTGGGTGCGATGGATTTTGGCCAGCGCGCGGCCGTCGTATTTTGATGTGCAACGATGGTCACCCATCCATAGTTTCATTTAATTTAATTGCTACAATTTTAATGTAAATAGACTAGCTTGGAAACCAAGTCACTTTTTGATATTAATGGCCCAAAGTGGAATGTATCAAGCTATATATATATACCTAGATGATTCTAGGAACATGCCCAAATTCACCTTTTAGGAACGTGCATGTTATATACTCATGGTAGTCAACCCACAAGACTATATAACTATCAACTCCATTATGCATAGTATGGACTAGATACTACAACATCCCCACTAACATCATCAGTGTCCAATAGTGGGTGTAGAACTCTGTATCAAGATATGCTCACACACGCACTCCATACACACACACATAAGAGCATATATTCACACAAAGCCCTTCGTACTGAGTTTCTGTCAAACCTCCTGAGATGCAGGGCAGACTCAGCCATAGTGAAGCCTAGCACTAAGGGAAGTAGCAAATAGGAAGAATTAGTACAGCAAATAAGTAGTTGATAGGGCAAATGCACTGCTAAAGATAGAAAGAATAAGCACAATATCAACTGGCCGCAACTCGAACGAAAACTTCGCAATGTGAAATCTGCATGTCTGCTAATACGGCTGAATTATATACCTAGATGAATCTAGGTACATGCCCAAATTCACCTTTTAGGAACGTGCATGTTATATACTCATGATAGTCAATCCACAAGACTATATAACTATCAACTCCATTATGCATAGTATGGACTAGATACTACGACATCCCCACTAACGTCATCAGTGCCCAATAGTGGGTGTAGAACTATGTATCAAGATATGCTCTCATACACGCACTCCACACACACACACACACACACATAAGTTTGGTTTTCAAACACCGGTTGCACTCCCATTCCGGTGTGACTCCTATCCCTCTAAGGACGGTTGGTTTCTAGCCTCCAAAAGCGATCGGAAACGTCTCCCACACACACAGTGGATGGTATTGTTGCAGCCACGGAAAAACTTGACCACTCCCACTACGGTGAATTCTTACGATGAGAGAGAAGACCAGATCCCAACAGAAACTGTTTCTTCGACAACGATTCCAGAAGCCAGGTCATTAGTGATGACACGAACGCCATGTTCGGGATTTATGCGCATCATAGCTCAACAAGGGGAACAAATGCAGACACGTACGGCTTCTATACATGCCTTGGAGAAACGGATACCGCTTCGAGAAACCTCATGAAACCAAACCAGTCCAATGAAACAAAATCCCGGAACACTCGGACAACAGACAAACAGCACAATGCCAGAAACAAACTTTGTGATGCAGCAGAAGAACCATAAACAATCACCAAAAGCACACAGCACTGAGCTGGAACTGCCGGCCCCCCCTAGGAACTTCTTTATTAGACAGCACAATGCTAGAAACAAACTTTGTGACGCACTAGAAGAACCATAAACAATCACCAAAAGAACACAGCACTGAGCCAGAACGGCCGGCCCCCCGTAGGAACTTCTTTATTCAAAAGAATAAACTGTTACAACAGACCAAGATGCAAGTGCAATCCAAGCTCAGCACACACTTGCTCAAAGATCTCGGTACCAATCAACACTATAAACCAGTACAAATCAATCTTGAAACAGCCCCATAACCAATGGCTAATCCGGAAAAGAGAGAGAAAGTGATGTCATGTTGTATGACCAGCACTCAAGAGTGAACACCAGATTTTCCACAAAGCTCAGCAAACACTTGCTCAAAGATCTGGGTACCAATCAACACCATAAACCAATACAAATCAGCCTTGAAATAGTCCCAGAACCAGTGGCTACTCCAAAAAAGAGAGAGAAAGTGATGTCCTGCTGTACGACCAGCACTTAGGAGAGTGAACATGCCAAACAGCTGCTGCTGAACTGTACGACCAACACTACAGGAGAGAGAACCCGCAAGGTGGCTGCTGTACGGCCAACGCTCAGAGGAAAACAAGAAACAGGCTGCTGCCCTACTGTACGGCCAGTCGCTCTAGAGAGGAAGAGAGAGAAAATTTTTCATCTGCTGCCCGCCACCCTGTCCCTCATACGCATCCTTCCTCCTACTTTTAAAGGAGTCAAACAGTCCTAAATATGCCCAAAATATCAACTTATGTGCTTTTCCAACTTGTTGGCCAAGTTATGCTAGGCACCTCCCTCTGTCGAGGGATCCAAGCCCAAAATATTAATAAGTCCAGCCACACTTTTAATGATGTGTGAACCCGTTGACTTATAAACCTTATAAGCCGCCTTAATGAAATAAAATCCCATACTGCTCATGTTCTGTAGCCATATTTCAGGCCAAACTTTGTCAGTAGATGCTTCAGCTTTCTTCTATGGAAAATCCCCGTTGACACCTTGGCCCCATTCAGTGTGTGGAACACTGATCAAGACTGGTGAAGGGACCAAATGGTGACACCTCGACAACCATTCACCCCGCCTTCCCCTCCGCCAATCATCACCCCTTCCCAAACCCCTTCCCAAATCCAGGTTTCGGATATCTCCATTGAGGAGTTAACACAACATTCCCATGCATTACATGAATTGCAGCTCTGGGAGGTAGGGCTTCGAACACAGGCGGCAGCCCACGCCGCCACACTAGAGGACCAACGTTGACGCATGGAGCACAAGCGATAACTTGCAGTTCTCAACGCAAGGACAGTACCCACAACTTCTTGGACTCATCTTCACAAGAAGGTGAACGTACCGGTAAACTCGATCCCACAACTCTGTTTCTTGGATTCATCAGTTTGAAGCCTACTTTGCTGCTGGTAGGAAGTCAGACATAGAGAAGGTGGTGTTAGCTAGTTGCTACATCGAAGGGGAAGCCATCTCACGGTGGACTCATTGGGCCCAAGTCAATTCCAAATATGGAGTTGCTGACTACCGATGGGACCAATTTGTCACTCGTCTCAGGAAGTGGTTTCTACCGCCTCATTATCTTGAGCGACTTGAGGACGAGTATAGGGATTTGCACAAGAACGTGCCACCTCTCCTCCAATTTGCAAATAAAGTCACTCACCTAGCTTTACAGTTGCAGAAATTGGATGCAAACAAAAGAGATCAATTCCTCTACGGTTTGGACATGCTTTTGACCGGGCACTTTCGCTTGCGCAAAGTGTTGGGGTGAAGTATAACAACGGAAAACCAAAGACCTCCGAGCCCAAAGTAGCCATGGCCATTGCCTTTGGCAAGGGCCAGAACCAGACCCAGTCAAGGTCTATCCCAGAAACCTCTGGCTCCATGAATTCGAACAACGGACCTCACCTTACTCCAGACCATAAGACTATGGCCGGCAAGACAGGTGGTAAGATCAGACCTGAAGTGCAAGAACAATACAAGAACAAGGGGCGGTGTTTCTAAGGTTTGCCCTAAGAAGACCCCTGTTGAGACACAATCCCGGCCTTGACAGTTGTCGTGGTGGGCCAGCCTCCCGCACCAACCCCCCAAGTTGTCGCTAGTCCTCCAGCTGGGTTGGTGCCATTGTTAACCGGGAGCTCGAAGATGGCTAGAACAACAACCATGACCCAGAGTATGAGCGAAACGAATTGCTCAAGACTTTTGGCTACATAGGTAGCCAAAGAGCCGTTGTCTTGTTTAGCAACGACAGCACAAAGGACGTGGTCACAGAACAAGCCACTCGGCGAGCGCGTTTTGATTGACCTCGCTAGATAAGAAAGTGGAGGGATTTAGCACGGGCATGACAATGAGCATCAAATTTGAAGCTCGCCAGGCTAAATTAGTCATCCAGGGCACAGAATTTGTGGGGGATTTCATGGTTGCCCTCTTGTAGATGCAAACGTAATCTTAGGAATCCAGTGGTTTCACAAGTTCACACAAGACATTGATTGGGATCAGCACACGTTTCGGATTATCCAAAATGTGTCAAAGATCCCCATGATCACTAAGTATCAACCAGGGATACCTAACTTTCTGGTCAGTAGCCATCTCCAAGTTAAACAAGAGATTCAGAAAGGCGCACAGTGTGCAATTATTTATTTTCAGACTACCCAAACAGTGACGAGTGCTTCGGGGAAGTACAAGGCCCTACATGCCCGGTTCCAGAAGATCTTTCTTCGGGACAACTTACCTTTCAAACTTCCCCCATCTAGACCAGAGGACCATAAAATTGAGCTTCTCCCAGGTTCCGAACCCCCCAGTAAATTTCCATACCGCCTGAGCAAGGCCATGGAGACGGAGTTGGATCGTCAACTCCACGAACTATTGCAGTCTCGTTTCATACGTTCTAGTGTGTCTCCACTCGCAAGCCTGATCCTTTCATGAAAAAGAAGGATGGATCCTCCCAGCTTTGGGTAGATTATCGAGCGCTCAACAAGCTGACGATAAAGAGCAAGTTCCCTATGCCTCGAATTGATTATATCTTAGAGAGGTTGAATAGAGCAAAGGTGTTTTCAAAAATTGACTTCAAAAGTGGCTACCATCAAGTAAGAATTGTGGAGGGGGACATCCCCAAAACCGCATTCCGAACTGAGCAGGCCCACTACGAGTTCGTGGTCATGCCTTTTGGATTAACAAAGGCCCCAACTATGTTTAACCGCATGATGATGCGGGTTTTTAGGTACTTGATAGAAAAGTGTCTACATCTTTTTGGACGACATACTGATTTTCTCAGCGACGAAAGAGCAACACGACATTGACATCGAACAAGTGATGAAATTGCTGAAAAGCAACGAGCTTTATGTCAATGAGAAGAAATCGGAGTTTTATTTATACGAGGTTCACTACCTCGAATAAATAATCAGTGCCACAAGCATCCGATTAGATTCTACAAAGGTTGCAGAAATCCTAAATTGAGAGATCCCGAAAACAACATATGACATTAGATCGTTTGTGGGTATTTACCAGGCATATTCCACCCATATCAACAAGTTTTCCGAGATCTTGGAAGCTCTAACTGATCTTCTTAAAGACATCAAGACTCCGAGGTAAAATATTAAGATGACCCTTCAGGGTTTACGGGCTTTCAAGGACCATGTCCACACCTATTGATCACTTAGCCGACTGCTGTATGGAGCCCCTGCTGCCAACTGACAGGCCCCATACCCTCCTTCATGGACTGTCATGCTGATGATGATGATGCTGATGGTGAAGATGGTTCTTCCAATGCTGATGGTGATGGTAATGCGATGAAGATGATGCTGCCTATGCTAATGACACTGATGATGTCCTTAACTGATACTTTAATCAAGGATTAAAGATGTTCATGCTAAGGTTTACGCCATGGCACGAGCGTGCACGTGACATGCCCTTCTGCTAAACTTAATCACGAGGTGGAGACGCTGTCATCCTTTCTCCCTGGACTTCTATTGAACTGCTACTACTTACTGACTTTGACTTCTACTGACTCTGACTGATGTTTTTGATCTGAACACTTCACTCCTGATCTCCACTTCCAAGTCTTTGATGAAGAACTCAGCATCTGTTCACTGTTGTCCCCATGCCTGCTTTCCCTTAACCTTGACACAACGGTGGGTCACCTGCCGGAATTGATAATGCCTGTTGCGAGGCCTTTGGAACTGATCTGAGAGCTTACTGAGGTATTGGGTCTGCTTACCTACCCTCAAGGACTGCTTCCTCTAGCTTCGCCTATTGCAGACCACTCCATCTGCTACCTTGCTGCATCCTTCCTGTTGGAACTGTGCACCTTCCTTGGGACATAACTTAGTGGGTTGAGCCTGAATGCTCTGATACCAATGTTGCATGCACGGAAGCCTTGCTGTACTGATTCATAGCCCTAAGATTACTTAAGAACATTGATGCTAATTAACTTAGATTAAGACACAGAAGAGAGAGAAGAAGAGAGAGATTAGGTGTCAGGTTTTCTTTATTCATATAGTACAAAAAGGTAACTGATGTTTGTACATGATTGAGGCTTGTGGTCAGCCTATGGGCTGACCCTCCATGGATGAATGATGGCTAACAAATGACTTATCTTCTGCTGAAAATGATGCAATGCTTACATATTATGCTGAGTTCAGAGTGTCACCAGGCTGGACATTTCCCAGTATGAAAGGGGTCCGGTGGACTCCACGATGTCTAAATATTTGGAAAGTACAAGCTTTGGGAATGGGGGATTATCCTAGAATACAAAGGACCACACTCCTAAAATTTAGGAGAGTTGCTATTTTTGGCCCGACTAGAATGTCTACCAGTTGGGATATTTTTAGAGATAAAGTTTATGGAAGGACCCATCTCTTCGATTGGGACATGTGGCAAGAAAGTGGACCAAAGTGGGACACTTGTTAGAAAGTGGATCAAAGTGAGACAAGTGGCCTCACACTTGTCACTTCAGCTATTGTGTGGCTCTCCACTTGTCATGGTAGCCTTCTCTTGCCATTTTAGCTCATGGGAGGCCCAAGTCTATAAATTGGAGTCCTCTCTCTTCATTAATAGAGGCTCTCTTGTTGCACACTAGCCTCTACCACCGTTACAGGCTGCCCTAATGATGGCTACTCTCTTTCTCTCTCTCTTGAAGGCTGCCCATGAAGAATACCGGCTGTTGGGGACTGTTTTGGAGGCTTCCGTCGCGAAGAAATACTGAAGGCAAGGGTATTTAATCATTTACTATGATTTCTAGCCATTGTACTTGTTGTACCAGCCCTTGTACTTGCTGTACCAGCCACTGTATTGGCTGTACAAGCCCTTGTACCAGCTGTACCAGCCACTGTACTGGCTGTACCACCCCTTGTACTTGTTGTACCTGCTGTACCAACCACTGTACCAGCTGTAGCAGCCACTGTACTGGCTGTAGCAGCCCTTGTACTTGTACCTACTGTACCAGCCGTTGTACCAGCTGTACCAGCCACTGTACTTGCTGTACTAGCCACTGTTCTGGCTGTACCAACCCTTGTACCGATTGTACCAACCACTGTACCTATTGTACCGGCTGAATGGAGAGCTGAACCTGTTGTACCAGCTCTATTGCATGAAGACCCGTGGTTTTTGGGGAAGAATCAGTACCCACACGGAGGTATATGGATTATATTGTTGGCTCGGCATTTCTACAGCCTGTGTTCTGGCTTGGTAGCCTCGTGTTGGGCTGTGTTATGGCATTTGTATATGGATAATCCGGCATCTCCCGTGGGGAGAGTAAGGCCCTCAAAGCTTGTACATGATATTATTCTCCTTGGGTAATAAAATACTCCAAGGGGGGGGGTCAACCCATTCCGGCCTCTATGTGGTGTCACATGTGCAAGCTCCATTTTCAGCATTTGTGGATGTTTTGTCCAGCTTTATGTTTTATGCAAAGTGATGATGGATATGTGTTAAGGCTGTGGCCATATTTAAATGTTTTAATATGCATTGATGGTATCAACAAGTGTGTCAAAGGCCCTAGTCCCCTAGGCACCTGCCGCGAGTTACACTTGAGGCTGCAGTCGGCCAACATATAATGATGTCCACCACTTCTGTTGGACACATATATCATAACTGCTGCATTTGTACTTTTTGCCGTGTCCACACTTGCTGGTCACTTAGCTGACTGCTATATGGAGCCCCTGCTACCAGCCGACAGGCCACATACCCTCCTTCATGGGCTGTCATGCTGGTTATGATGTAGATGATGCTGATGGTGAAGATGGTTCTTCTAACACTGATGGTGATGGTAATGCTGATGAAGATGATGCTACCTATGCTAATGACACTGATGATGTCCTTAATTGATACCTCAATCAGGGATTACTGATGTTCATGCTAAGGTTTATGCCATGGCACGGGCGTGCACATGACAGGGAATCTATTCTTAATTGTTGGCTTATTGAGCACCCTGTAATCCCACATAAGCGTGTGGACTTATCCTTCTTTTGGACAAACAAAATGGGAGCAAAAAAAGGGGAGGATGATGGTAGGATAAATCCAAACCGGAGTAGCTGGGCTAATTGCTGCTCCAGCTCACTCTCCAATGCCTTAGAAAGGCGGTAGGAGAACTTGCTTGGAGGTTCCGAACCAAGAACCAACTCGATGCAATGGTCCTCATCTCTACTGGGTGGGAGGTCGTCTCGCAACATGATGTTGCTGTATTGAGACAAAAGACCAACTGTCCACTGCTCCATTATGGGGATGCTATTTGAACTACATTAGACTGAGTGCACATATAGTAACGCACACTCTGCTCCTTTTCTAATGGCTCGTTGGGCTTGAATGTGGGAAATGGGTGGAATTCCAGGAATGCTCCAATCCCCACGAAACATGATGGGCTCAGGAAAACCTTCAACGATAGTGAAAGTGTCATGCCTCCAATCACGAATGGGTGCATACTGTTTAAACCACTAGATCCCGAGGATCGTGTCACACCCTAAAAGAGGGGAGACAATAAAATCCCACTGGAATGTGGACCTCTGAACCTGAAACTCAAACTGTTGAGCTTTATGATAAATGTGTGTATGCAGACTAGGGGTAAACCCGTCCACATCGAGGTGATCAGGAACCAGGGTACAGCTCATCTTGTTTGCCAACTGTGGAGAGATGACATCCTCAGAACTAACCATGTCAAAGAGGACAATGAATTGTTGTCCCCTTGCAGTGCCATAGGCACGGATGAGAGCCTTTGTCTGTCCCTCAGCCTCACCCTCACCCTCCTGCTTATCATCAAATACCATTGGTGGTACTAAATTCAAAGCGGGCAAAAGCTAAACGGCATTAGAGGCTGATGGTGGAGGTGTGGATGGGGCTGCTCAGTTGCTACTGTGGAGATAGATGCCTTAGTAGACTTTTCAGCCTGGAACTTAGTGCAACGGTTCTCCATCCTGTACCATGTGTTACACGCGGAAGCTTCATGGAGTCTTCTTTCGACCCTGAACACCATCTGGGAACATGCTGATGCAAAAGAGAGAGAAGAAAGAGGAGAGAGAGAGAGAGAGAGAGAGAGAGAGAGAGAGAGAGAGAGAGATGAGTATTCAGTATATCATAAAGTACAAAAAGGGTACAATGTTCTTGCAGCCCTTGGCTGCCTTCCATGAAAAGGTATTAAACCTAATCTAATCCTAGTCTATGACTAAAGCTGTGATCCAGCCAAGCAAGGGGCTGAATGCTGAAAACGATGAGCTTTATTGCCTTTTATAGGCTAGGAAAGACATTGAACTGGCATACTGCTGGTCGGCCAGCTCCTGGACAAACAATATTCACCTTGGTGCAGCTGATTGGACAGACACCTATATATTGTGGCCGACAACCCTCCACGTCCACCAATAGTCAAATCGCTTGCCAAATCAGCAACACCTGCTCCTAAATTCTGGTTCTGATTTGTTTTTATTTGGTTGCTCTCCTCAGGACTAGCTCTGAGTTGAGCCAGTGCATGTCTTGCACATGACATCCCCTCTGCTAAACTTGATGCTGGGATTCCAATCTGTATTCTTGGATGACTATCATCATCCCATTCTATTCCCGGAGTCCCCTTGTCATCCTTCCTACTCTGGCAACCTTTTCCCTGAACACCTTCCCGATCTCCAAATCCACTCTAACTCTGATGAAGATCACTCTGATGAAGATCTGTGCATCTGTTCCATCCAGCCCCCATTCCATTCTTGCCCTGTCCCTGAACACTATCTCTAGTCTTCTTTCCTGAGAAATGAGTCTATCACTCACCCCTTGGAGGATCAACCTCCCCTGGAACCGTTGCCTGAAAGCCTTTCCTGGTGTGCCCCAAGTGGCACTCGACTCACAGGACTACCATCCCCTTAGGCTTTGTAGAACACCACTCCATGTCTTGTGTTCCTTGCCTCGGGCCTCGTACTTGTGCACTTTCCTGTACCTTGATCTGGGACTGAATCTGTAACATGCGGAAGCTTCGGGGGAAATCGATAACTTCAATGCTCAGAAAAAACAACACACTTGTCCGACGAAATTAATGCACAAAACTGAAAGTAGATGTGCAGAAAAAGAGAGAGAGAGAGAGAGAGAGAGAGAGAGAGAGAGAGAGAGAGAGAGGGAGGGAGAAAAGGACACAGTATTGGGTCCCGAATACCCTCTGTAGGGCCCCCACCACGAATGGTGTATTTGCTTTTATTAGAAGGATGCAAAACTGAAACAAAAGACTGAACCTGAACCTTCTTGGCTGAGATAGATCTCTGCCCTTGACCTTCAATCCTTCACCCCTTCTGCGTTAGCTAGTCCTTGGCTGTCCTGGCCCTTTGATCAGCTTTAGCACTTGGTGAATTATGAGATGAATGGACTGAAACATGCAATGGGTATTTATACCCCTCTAGGATGCTTGTCGGCTAGAATAACACCAGTCGGTTGACTGAAAAATACTCCACGACCAGAATAACCAGCATTAAATGCTATAAAATCTGTGCATCACCTAAATAAGCTGCTGGCCATCAGGCGCCTCAGTTTCTGGTTGCTGGGCAGCCTGTGTAGGCTGCCCCACACCTAGCCTACAATCCTCTAGGGCTGTGTGCCCTGTCGGCTGCCTGTCCAAGACCCCTAAGGCTGTCCTACTGTGACCGCTCCCTACAGGAGGCCTACAAATCGAAAGACAAAATACACATTTTTAGATCACTTAACTAATATCAACAATGGACATTGCGTGGTTAGCACTACCACTCAGGGAAAAACTAACCAAACTAGGAAAGCTTCCTGAGTATGGTTAGCATAAACATGCTTTGTTACTGCTCTCCACAAAACTTGAAGAAATCTTTGAACTTAATTTAGCAAATTTTAAGTTTACACAAATAAGAAACATGAGGCACCTTGTACAACAAGTTCAGGCCAGTACAACAAGTACAAGTCCTGGTACAGCAAGGACAATTTGGTACTGCATGCACAATTCAGGTACTGCAAGTATAGTTCAAGTACTGCAAGTACAATTCCAGTACTGTAGATACACTTAATATACTGGGCAAGTACAATTCAAGTACTATAGGTACAATTCAAGTACTATAGGGACAATTCAAGTACTGCAAGAACAATTCAAGTACAACAGGTACAATTCAGGTACTGGGCAGGTACAATTCATGTATTGGGTAAGTACAGCACACATGTGCAAGTACAACAACAGGTGCAGCAATCGTACAGCAGGTACATGGCAAGTACAACACACATGTGTAGGTATAGCAGCTGGTACAACACACGAGTAGCAGATACAAGAAGGTACAGTAGTCGTACAGCAGCAAGTACACGGCAAGTACAGCATACGAGCAACAAGTATAGACAGGTACAGCAATCGTGCAACAGGTACAGGCAAGTACAAGTTGGAGGCGGATACAGAACAAGCGGGTTTTAGCAGGTTGGAGGCGGGTACAGGTACAGAATACCACACATGGGCAGCAAGCGATGGAGAGAGAGAAGCTGGCCACCACCCACGTGGGGAAAAGTACTAATGTTCCCATGCAATAGTTGATTTAAGTATTATTAAACTTTAATCAAAGGTTAGTTTATGGACACCCACACTAGAAAATAAATGTCCAGCCCAAATTTTAAATGTGTGTGAACAAATTTACTAATAAACATTAAAGTTAACGATAGTCACAGGGGACGGAGGGGACGGACCCTTCGAACGGGGGGACGCCGTCCCGGGAACACTCTGGGACAGGGACGGACGGACGTTCCCAGCTGGGCGTCCCTCACAAGGGACGACGTTCCGAGGACGGATCCAAGAGGGGACGGATGTGGGGGACGGTTGCATGGGAATGCCTGCAGGTTACTGTTTGGGCAATGGTCACATTTTTTACCTTTTCTTTTGGCTGTTTGGGAGGGGCTTTTCATGGGCCTTTAGCCTTGGCCCATAGGCCTTGAGCCTTTGAGGCTTTGGGCCTTGGCCTCTCTCTTGCCTCCCTCCCTATAAGAAGACACACACACACACACTCCCTCACACTTCAAGCTTTAGCTTCACACACACACACTCTCTCTCTCCCTCAAGCGGCAAGCCTCAAGGGCCAAGGTCTCAAGTTTCAAGCTCTCACACAAGCAAGCTGTAGCCTCTCAAGACACACACTCTCCCTCACACACACACTCTCTCAAGCTTCACACACACACACACACACACACACACACACATCCTCACACTCAAGTTCTCCCTCAACTTTCAAGGCTCAAGCCTCACTCTCTCTCCTCTTTCTCATTTTGTTGGGATGACAGAGGATACCCCATACAGGTACTCCGATTTGTCTCATAGGCCGAGTTCGGTCTTTTGGAAGACGTTAATAAAATCTTTCTTTCTTTCTCTCTCTCTCTCTCTCTCTCTCTCTCTCTCTCTCTCTCTCTCTCTCTCTCTCTCTCTCTCTCTCTCTATCAAGTGACAAGGAGGCATCCATCATCCATGGCATCCTCCTCGTGGCAGTGGCTCTTCAAGTTCCAACTACCCGTAGAAGGACGACGGGATGGACATGGTGGGATGAGGTCAATCACACCCCATCCCCTCATGGAGGTGGTGCACAGCCATGGACATGCAAGCTTTGCCCGTATAGGTGAGTGGGTGGTACTGACAAAGTAATTTTTAAGTGCCGTTCCTACCCCCGTCCCCGTTCCCTACATATGGCCGTCCCCCGTCCCGTCCCCGTCCCCGTCCCCGTCCCCCGTTACCGTCCCCCGTCCCTTGTGACTATGAAGTTAACCATAGCTTATGGATTTTACATTTTAAAAGGGCCAAATTGGTAATACTTACCACCTGTTCACACGCCACACCAATGTGTCAGCACAACAAGCAGCACTCCCACGATACACTAGGGCGTCCCCATCCAGTGTACTAGCACGGCAAAACAGGAAAACACACGCGAACAAATCATGCGAAAACAAGTTTATGCATGCAGTCATAAATGCATGTGCACATGTAATGGACGAAATCTCCCTTTCATGAAACTTGTACAGAAAGTTCCTATTGGGCACAAAACTGGTGCGACAGAAATATGAATATATGTCCTAGTCTTTCTATGGAGTGACAATCCCATAGGTAAGACGCCATCCTGGCCATACACGGGTGGCACCAACAGGCTCCCGTCCATACAGCACGAAGCAAGTCACACACACGGGTGGCACAAAACTAGTTCCCGTCCATGTGAAGCAGCACTTGTGATATGCAGCGGAAGTCTTTGTATTGGTTGATCCTGTCACACAATATGCTCACACCGTCTTCTGTATCCTGAGTTTCGTGAGTTTAGCAATCCATTTCATTTACTTCAAACTTTAAAGAGATGAGAGAGAGATATGAACACTGTACACCAGATTGGGTCCCGAATTACCCACTGAAGGGCCCCCTATCCCGATAACGAGATAGTATTTGCTTTATTACTTTAGAGAGAAATGACTTTGGACTGTAGATAAGCCAAACGCAAGATCTCAGAGGATCGGAGTATGGCTGATCTATACACTGCTGTAGAAACACCTCGATGACTTGATCTCGAGCCTATGCACTCCTCCCAAGGGCATGAGGAAGGGCTGCACACCTGAGGCTCAAAGAAGAAGAAGGTGGACTGTTCTACACACTGTTAGAATGCTGAAAACACATATGAATGCTGAGTTACCTTCACCAGATGACTGCTGAATGTGTTGATGATGCAGAGAATGCTGGACACTGATGCAAACAACTGTTTCAGGGCTGGAAACTGTTGTAAACTGTTGCTTCAAGGCTGGATTCTGCTGTGGACAGAAACGCATGTGTGTAGGAGTGTTGATGGACTGAAACGCAGCAGCAACAGATGATCTCAGGGCTGGAAACTGTACGGCTGGAGCAAACGCAGCACTGCTGCTCTGCTGGACCAGAAAACGCAGGTATGCAGGCTGAATGCTGCTGGTTTTCAGGCGTGGAACTGAGCTGAATCTGGGGGACTGTAAGGGACTGAATCAGGGCTGCTTTTGTGCTGAAAACAGGCTGATTAGAGGCTGAGGACAAACACCTAGGGCTGGACTGAAGCTATGGTTCTCAAGGGCTGGAGAAGAAAGCTTATGGGCACTAGGGCTGGATTAGTCTTAGGCTGAAAGCAAGAGAGAGGAGAGCTCTTAGCACAATGAAGACTGAATGAGCAAAAGAGGCTCCAGGCAAGCCTATTTATACTAACTGGAGGTTGGTCATTTAATAAAGTTAATATTTATAAATGCCCAATAATGCAAATAATGATAAATAAATACTAATAAATATGGGAAAAATACCAGATAAATCCCAGTAAATTCCCTAAGGCTTTGGGGATGTTCTAAATGATGCACAGGCATATGTATGCATATTATGCAAGATGCAGAGTGCTTTCTGATGCAAACCCTAAGGCTTCTACTGACTCTACATGCATGAATGATTCTCTCCAAGTGGGTTAAGGGACTTGACTGACTGACTGACCCACTAGGCTGAGGAATGACCTACGTAGCTCGTGCCTGACTTATCCTGGACTGAGGATGTACAATGGGGTCACGGCGTACGACAAATATCATCCTATTGGGTTCTAAAACTGTACAAATGCTGCACTTCTGATGATGAGCCATCTTGTCACCATGCACTGAGTGCAGAGTGCATGTGACATTCCCTCCTGATTAGCTTGGCGGCAGGTTCATGGCTTCCAAGTAGTCCGCCAATAACTGGGGGTACTCCTGGAAGAACTCCTCGTCGAGCCATACGGCTTCGTGGGTGCCTCGATCTCGGAACTTCGTATAGAACTGACGAATCCATCGACCGGAACCATGCTTCCATCGATGAAGAAGGATCTGTTCAGGCTCAATAACTTCTGCCTCGTCTACAACGTCTGGCTGCTGTTCATCTGAAACATCAAACACTTCTGGACCAACATATGGTTTTAGCCAAGAAACATGGAAAACATCATGCATTGTCCAACTGGCAGGCAACTTTAACTTCATTGAGACATCACTTATCTTCTTAACTATTGGAAAAGGGCCAAAACTACGGAATGAAAGCTTGTACGCAAATAGACCCAATCCCCTTCCTTGAAGTGGACATCTCGTCTAGATTTATTTGCCTGTCTGCTATATGCTTCCTGAGCTTTGGTCAAGCGGTCTTTGACTGACTCAATAATCTCGGAAAATGCTTCCGTGGTTTTATTAGCCTCTAAAGATGGAGACACCATTCTCGTCAAAAGAGAAGAAAAACGGCGACCAAAGGCTGCTTCATATGGAGTCCGTCCGACACTGGATGAATGCGTGTCGTTCAAGATAGCTTGGACCAATGGAAGATAGTGCTCCCATTTGGACTGCTGGTCATGACAGTATGACTTGAGGACATCGAAGGCCAACTGATTATAAATTTCTGTCTGGCCATCTGTCTGGGGATGGAATGCACTAGACAACTGCAACTTAGTTCCAAAGTTTTCAAATAATGCCCTCCAGAAATGCGAGGTAAACTTGGAATCTCTGTCTGATGTTATGGTGCTAGGCAAACCACAAATTGGATACCAATGCTTGAGAAACAGACGTGCTACGTCCTCGGCTGTGGCCGTATGCTTGCATGGGATGAGCATGCAGAACTTACTGAAGCGATCCACAATGGTAAAACACTGAGTGTTACGGGATCCAGTGGATGCTGGTAGAGGCCCTACAAAGTCCATAGATATGTCGATGAAAGGTCCGTCGGGGATAGGCAAAGGTTGAAGTAAACCTGCCTTCTTTGTATGGGGAACCTTGACTTTTTGACAAATCTTACAGGCTTGTACATGTGCATAGACATCACGCCTCATCTTTGGCCAATAAAAGGACCGTTCTAATTTCTCGAGGGTACTGTTGATACCCCTATGTCCTCCAACTAAGGAGTCATGGGCATCGTGGAGAAGAGCGGAACGCTTTTCTCGAGTAACACAGAGACGGTTCTTGTAGAACAACCAACCGTTCTGTACTGAATAGTGGCCAGGCTCAGAAGTGAGGGCCAAACTATACTGAGTACCAAACTTAGGGGAGTCGACATATTGGTCTTTCATACTATCCAAGTCCTTTCCCGTGATTTCGAGAATGGTAGCTTCTTGGACTGCCTGGATGCTGGACTTTCGACTGAGAGCATCTGCTACTGGGTTATGCTTACCAGGGATGTATTCAATCATACCTCCAAACTGTTGGAAGATTTGACTCCACCTGGCTTGTCGATCACTCCACTGGGCACTTGGCATAGTCTGAAGCCACTTAAGTGCTTGGTGGTCTGTTTTCACTGTGAAAGCCTGTCCATAAAGAAAAGGCTTCCAATGTTTGAGCGCTGTGATCACACCCAAAAGCTCTTTGTCATATACCGAATAATTCTTTTCGGCGACATCCAACTTTCTGCTGTAATATGCCACGGGTCTATTGTCCTGCTGGAGGACCGCACCTATGGCTACATTGCTGGCATCGGTGATGACCTCGAAAGGTTCGTCCCATGATGCTAACTTTAATACAGGTGCTTCTGAGGCAGCTTTCTCGAGTGCACGGAATGCATCAAGTGCCTTACCTGTAACTGAGACTTTCTGCTTGCGAGTCTTCACCCCCTTGAGCAAGTCGGTAAGAGGTGCTGCAAGGTTGGAAAACTGATGGACATGTGTGCTATAGGCCTGACAAAGACCTACGAATGAACGGATTTCTTGGGCGGTCTTAGGAATATCCCAATCTAAGATCTCCTGAACCTTTGATGGGTCCAGTCTAATCCCATCGGAACCGATGATGTAGCCCAAATACTGAACTTCCGTAACACCAAAGATAGACTTTTTGGCGTTTATGTAGAGCTGGTTATCTCGCAAAAGTTGCAAGACTTTCTCCACATCTTTCTCATGCTGCTCCGCAGTGGCTGAGAAGACTAGTATGTCATCAAGGAATATGAAAACACACTTCCCAATGTGGACTGCGAAAATCCTAGACATCATCTTATTGAACATTGCGGGTGCATTTGTAAGCCCAAAAGGCATGACTACGAACTCGTAGTGACCACGCTCTGTCCTGAAAGCTGTTTTTGGAATGTCAGCTTCAAAAATGCGGACCTGATGGTAACCACTCTTGAGATCGATCTTAGTGAAAAACTTAGCACCGTCTAAACGCTCCAAAATGTACTCTATCCTGGGCATAGGAAACTTATTCTTGATAGTGAGTTTGTTTAATGCCCTGTAGTCTACACAAAGGCGTGCAGACTTGTCCTTCTTTTGGACAAATAGGATAGGTGCAGCAAAAGGGGAGAAAGAAGGCCGAATGAATCCGGCTCGGAGAAGCTCAGATAACTGCTTTTCCAACTCGCCCTCTAAAGTCTTGGAAAGACGATAGGGAAACCTGCTAGGAGAGTCTGATCCAGGGACCAAATCAATGTGATGGTCCTCAAGGCGAGAGGGTGGGAGACTGGGTGGGAGATCGTCCCTAAGCATAATGTCCTGGTGTCTGGATAGGAGGTCTGCTAACTGAGGGACTGACGATGTAAGGGATGCTACTAATGAGGGAGGGGCTGTTTGAGCACGAACATAAAGGAGTGCTCCTTCTGCTCCCTTGCGGATAGCTCGTCTGGCCTGGAGATGTGAAATCAATGGGATGCCAAGAATGCTTCTATCCCCACGAATCATGACAGGCTCAGGAAAACCTTTACAAATAGTAAAAGTGTCCTGCCCCCAATTGGGAATAGGCTCATACTGACGGAACCACTGAATTCCTAAGATCATGTCACACCCTAACAGAGGGGAGACCATGAAATCTCGTTGAAATGAGGCCTTCTGAACTTCAAAGGCAAACTGCTGTGCCTTCTGGGAAATGTGGGTGCGAAGACCAGGTGTAAACCCGTCCACATCCAAATGATATGGGACTAAAGTGCAGTTCAATTTATTAGCCAACTGGGGAGAGATGGCGTCTTCAGAACTACCCATATCGAAAAGGACTACAAACTGTCGGCCCTGGGAGCTCGGATAAGGCTCTTCTGAGCAGCATCGCTCTCACCCTCCTGCTTAGCATCAAATACCACGGATGGCATAGGATGCATGGAAGGTAAAAGTTGAACTGCATTTGAGGTAGTAGGCGGGGCTGGAGGAGCTGGGGAGGCTGTAGCAACTGTGGCAGAAGGAGCTTTGGCAGCTTGTGCCACTTGCCATTTGTGGCAATCCTTCTTACCATGCCCTATAATATGACAGAAAAAACATCTATTTTCTGACTGATACTTCTTTTGCTCCTCTGGAGGAAGATAACCTCCAGTAATGCCTGCTTTAGCCTTTTCATCAGGGGTTTTCTTAGGTTCTTTATCCTTCTTACCCCCTGAACTGGAGCTATTACTACTGTCCTTCTTAGCATCTTTAGAAGATGCGTTACCTTTCCCTGACTGTGCAGCTGATTGCTGCTGCTGGGGTTTGGTACTGGACTGAGATGTCTGCTTGGGCTTGCCCCCGTTGAGCTTCATTTCTTCGTTCTGAGTGAGAGTCAGAGCCCGGTCATATGTACTTGGTTCAAAGTTACGAACTGTGAACCGAATGTTGGAGTCCAATCCACGAATGAATTGCTCCATCTTGGCCTGCTCAGATAACCCTAACTGCTGTGCTAAAGTAATAACCTTACCGGAAAACTGAAGCACTGGTGGGGAACCGTTCTGTCTAAGTCCATAGAACTCGTCTTTCAGACCGGTCATGTACTGGGACGGGAGAAATCTGGTCTTCAAGTCATGGACAAAGATGTCCCAGTCAAAGGCTGTGACACCTGTGGCCTGGTCAGTATGAATACTAGACCAATGCTGCCACCAAGTGACTGCCTCACCGGTGAGATGGGGAGCCGCTAAGTGGACTTTGTCTTGTGGGTCTGTGATCCTAGCTAATGGAAAATGAGCATTAAATTGATGAACAAATTGATTAACTGAAGAATGATCACACTTACCATCATACTTGCTGAAATTCGGTTGACTGCGAATGATGGTGGTTGCTGCTGCGGGCTGCTGGCTGGTGACACCTATGACTGGGGAGACTGAGGAGAGCTACTGATACCTCAAGTGTATGGCCTCCTTTTCCCGTTGGTGTTCGAGTAACATACGTTCTCGATCAAGCTCACGTTGGTGTTCCCGAGCGGCGAGTTCAGCCTGACGCCGGTCTTCGTCGATCCTGCGTTGGGCTTCCTCATAGTCCCGTCTTTCTTCTTTTTCTCTTCTCCTTCGGGCCTCGTCCTCTCTCCTTTGTTGTTCCATCTGAAAGACGAGGGAGATGTAGTCGGGTGCTGCTGGAGGTGTAGAAGAACGTGCTGCTGCTGCCTCCAAGAGTTGGAGACGCTCCATGAGTAGCTGGTTCTGAGCTCTTAGAAGAGCTATGGTGTCTGCTGGAGGCGGAAGAGCAAGGTCTCCTTCGGGGGAGACGTCTTCCGGCTGATGAGTACTCTCTCCTGTAGACATGATGCTGAAGTCGGTGGTCGTGCCGGAACGCAATCTAACCATCCGAGGATGCCCCCACGCTAGGATACGGTGTGTGTGGACTATCTGAATCTGATACCAATGTGATATGCAGCGGAAGTCTTTGTATTGGTTGATCCTGTCACACAATATGCTCACACCGTCTTCTGTATCCTGAGTTTCGTGAGTTTAGCAATCCATTTCATTTACTTCAAACTTTAAAGAGATGAGAGAGAGATATGAACACTGTACACCAGATTGGGTCCCGAATTACCCACTGAAGGGCCCCCTATCCCGATAACGAGATAGTATTTGCTTTATTACTTTAGAGAGAAATGACTTTGGACTGTAGATAAGCCAAACGCAAGATCTCAGAGGATCGGAGTATGGCTGATCTATACACTGCTGTAGAAACACCTCGATGACTTGATCTCGAGCCTATGCACTCCTCCCAAGGGCATGAGGAAGGGCTGCACACCTGAGGCTCAAAGAAGAAGAAGGTGGACTGTTCTACACACTGTTAGAATGCTGAAAACACATATGAATGCTGAGTTACCTTCACCAGATGACTGCTGAATGTGTTGATGATGCAGAGAATGCTGGACACTGATGCAAACAACTGTTTCAGGGCTGGAAACTGTTGTAAACTGTTGCTTCAAGGCTGGATTCTGCTGTGGACAGAAACGCATGTGTGTAGGAGTGTTGATGGACTGAAACGCAGCAGCAACAGATGATCTCAGGGCTGGAAACTGTACGGCTGGAGCAAACGCAGCACTGCTGCTCTGCTGGACCAGAAAACGCAGGTATGCAGGCTGAATGCTGCTGGTTTTCAGGCGTGGAACTGAGCTGAATCTGGGGGACTGTAAGGGACTGAATCAGGGCTGCTTTTGTGCTGAAAACAGGCTGATTAGAGGCTGAGGACAAACACCTAGGGCTGGACTGAAGCTATGGTTCTCAAGGGCTGGAGAAGAAAGCTTATGGGCACTAGGGCTGGATTAGTCTTAGGCTGAAAGCAAGAGAGAGGAGAGCTCTTAGCACAATGAAGACTGAATGAGCAAAAGAGGCTCCAGGCAAGCCTATTTATACTAACTGGAGGTTGGTCATTTAATAAAGTTAATATTTATAAATGCCCAATAATGCAAATAATGATAAATAAATACTAATAAATATGGGAAAAATACCAGATAAATCCCAGTAAATTCCCTAAGGCTTTGGGGATGTTCTAAATGATGCACAGGCATATGTATGCATATTATGCAAGATGCAGAGTGCTTTCTGATGCAAACCCTAAGGCTTCTACTGACTCTACATGCATGAATGATTCTCTCCAAGTGGGTTAAGGGACTTGACTGACTGACTGACCCACTAGGCTGAGGAATGACCTACGTAGCTCGTGCCTGACTTATCCTGGACTGAGGATGTACAATGGGGTCACGGCGTACGACAAATATCATCCTATTGGGTTCTAAAACTGTACAAATGCTGCACTTCTGATGATGAGCCATCTTGTCACCATGCACTGAGTGCAGAGTGCATGTGACAGCACTGGTCACACACGGGTGGCACGAATCTGGCTCCCATCCATGTGACAACCAAAGACTGGCCCTTTCACATGGGACACCGGCCTGGCCCCATGTGAACATGGCACAAATCTGGCCGCTCTACGAAGTGACAGTCCCATAGAAGTGGCTCCAGAAATGGAGATGGACCAAATGCTGACACCTACAGCCCTTCCATGGCCATCCCATGGCTGGTGGGCACAGCTAAGGCCTTCCTGGCCCCTACGGGGGTGGTTCTACACCTCCCCCATGCCCATATCTGTCCTTGGGGTAGCCTTACGGATTGGCCCCTTTCCTATATGCAAACCCTAACTGTCTACACAGTGATCTGGCATCCAATATCATACCAGATACACAGAACCACTGACATCATTCCAAAGGGAGAGTCACAACGCGGACTGGCACTATTTCATGTGCAGGACAACGCACACCTAACCTCAGACGACTGGAATGGAACCCTGGCTGACTCGTCCCGGACTAGGCTCACATGGGACCAGTTTTCCATCCCAGGTCCTACACCTTCTGTACAGATATGTGTACGTGGCATCCAAGTGCGGGATGCACGTGACAAAATCAAACTTCCATTGCCTAGACCACCATAGCTGAGTATTCAGTATATTCATAATGTACAAAAAGGTACAAGTGTCTTTGCAGCCATAGGCTGCCTTCTTGAATAGGTAGAAAACCTAGTCTAAAATCCTATTCTATGACCCAACCAAGCAAGGGCTGAATCCATGTTTAGCCTTGCTGAGCGTGATACCAATGTTACACGCGGAAGCTTCGTCGACTCTTCTTTCAGCCCTAAACACCTTCTAGGAACATGCTGATGAAAAATGCAAGCAAAAGAGAGAGAAGACAGAGAGAGAGAGCTGAGTATTCAATATATCATAAAGTACAAAAAGGGTACAATGTTCTTGCAGCCCTTGGCTGCCTTCCATGAAAAGGTATTAAACCTAATCTAATCCTAGTCTATGACTAATGCTCTGATCAAGCCAAGCAAGGGGCTGAATGCTGAAAACGATGAGTTTTATTGCCTTTTATAGGGTAGGAAAGACATATTGAATTCGCGGACTGCTGGTCGGCCAGCTCCTGGACAAACGATATTCACCTTGCTGCAGTCGATTGGACATACACCTGTATATGCTGGCCGACAGCCCTCCATGTCCACCAATAGTCAATCGCTTGCCAAACCAGCAACACCTGCTCCTAAATTCTAGTTCTGATCTATCTTTATTTGGTTGCTCTCCTCAGGATTAGCTCTGAGTTCAGCCAGTGCATGTCTTACACCTGACACCATGTTTGTTCATCCGGTTGGAGATAACCTCCAGTGATGCCCTCTTTAGCTTTTTCCTCGCGAGTTTTCTTGGGCGTAGAATCCTTCCTATTGCCCGATTGACCCTAAGAGTTTTGCTTCTGGTCCTTTTGGTCTTTGCTTTTCTGAGCCCCCTTACTCCGGGTAGATGACTGTTGTTGGGGCTTAGGGGAAGACTGTGCTTGCTTGGGCTTACCTCCGTTCAACATCAGTTCCGGATTCTGAGGGAGGGTCAGTGCCCATGCATAAGTCTTAGGCTCAAAATTCCTAACTGGGTACCTAATGTTATGACAGTATTCATCTGGCCTTATGATAGTATATGTATACCTAATGGTAGTGTCTAAACTTCCAATGAACTGCTTGAGCTTATCTTCTTCCGATATGCCCAATTGTTGAGCCATTGTAATGACCTTGTTGGAATAGGTCAAAACAGGGAAACCACCCGAATGAGTTTGTAAAACTCGTCCTCAAGATTAGTCATGTACTATGGTGGATGTAACATGCAGCGGAAGTATTCGTATTGGAGGATCCTGTCACACAAATGCTCACACCGTCTTCTATATCTCCTGAGTTTCACGAGTTCAGCAATCCACTTTAATACTTCAAACTTTAGAGAGATATGAGAGAGAGAGATGAGAACTGTACACCGTATGGGGTCCCGAATTACCCACTGAAGGGCCCCCCCATCCCGTTACCGAGATAGTATTTGCTTTATTATCTTTAAAGAGACTAACGGTGTGACTGGCGATAAGCCAAACGCAAGACCTCTGACGACCGAGTGTTGGGCTGAACTGTACACTGCTGTGGAAACACCAAAGATGTCCAATCTCGAGCCTATGCACTCTTCCCAATGAAATGAGGGAGGGATGCAAAGCTAGGGCTGAGAGAGGGGCTGTTTGGGACTGTTCTAGACTGAGTATGAATGCTGTAAATGAATATGAATGCTGCGTTTTACCTTCACCAAGTGGCTGGAGCAAAACAATGAGATGATGAATGCTGAAAACTGTATGGATGCAGAAAATGCAAGGTTGATTGTAGGCTGAATGCTGAACTGATGCGTTATGCTGATGTAAGATGGATGAATGCTCATGCGTTGAGGCGCCTACTGCTGTAGGAGGAAAACGCTGAGAGGAGGAGGCTGAAACTGCAATCGCTTTGCTCCTTGTGCTGAAGATGCCAAGCGCTTGAATGCTCCTTTGCTGAATATGATTGAATGAATGAATGAATATGCTACAGATCTATTTATATGGACCACAAGAGCCAGTCGGCTGGCTACAGAGCTGGCCGACTCCTCATGTCCATAAATAATGCATAAAATATGTATAAAATGCTGAAAATGATGGGAAAAATACCCAAAAAATCCTAGTAAATATCCTGATAACTATTGGATGATATATGGCCCATGGGGTTCCTGCAATGGTCTAGATGCTATGCATAAATGATGTGCAATAGGCAAGATGCTTTCTGATGCAAACCCTAAGGTTTCTACTGACTATATATGCATGAATGCGTCTCTTTAAGTGAGTTAAGAGACTTAGATTGATTGACTGACTTGCTATGGCTGCATAGTTGCCACACGTTTTTTGAAACGCGTTTTTGAAACGTGTTTGAAACGTTTCAAAAACGTTTCAAACAAATTTCCAAAAGTTTTTTAAAAGTTTTTTTCAAATTTTTTTTCAGGTGTTTTTTCCAGGTTTTTTTTAGGGGGGTGTCCATAAATTTATGTTTGGTACAGTTTAATGCTAAAATCTACATTCAACTTTCATATACATGAATCATGATACATCATGAATGATGAATCCATGATTCAAATTTCATACTGAATCCTGATTCTTAATACATCATACATGATTACAATTTACATCATACAATGATCATACATGTAACATGAATCATGATACATCATACATGATACATGGCAGTCTTCAGGAATCAGGAATTAGATCATAGATGGCAAAAACCCATATAATTATTAATAGCATAACCAGTTTGAAGTTACAAGTTACAACTTACAACATACTAAGCAACATACTAAGCACTAGTGAATAGTGTCAAATGATAAATCTGAAATCTGAAATACAGATGTCTGTACCGAAAGACCAAATACAAAAACTCTGAAAAAACAAATGGTCTCCAATGTCTGGAGTCTGGACTCTCAACTCTAGACTCAAGTGTCAAGAGTCAAGAGTCACTAGTAGTAACTAGTAACTACTCAGCATCATCCTCCTCTGAGGAATGTGAGTCTGTGTCGTAAGAAGATGAAGCCTCAGCCTCAGCCTCAGCACTCGTAGATGCATGATCTGCTGATGTCGGTGCCCGTGATCGTGTCATAGTAGCTGGTGCCATCATCTCCTCATATAGCATGGCATAGATGTCGCGCTCCTCAGCAGGGATCTCTGGTACGTCCTTCACTTTCTCTATGTCGATCTTGTCGACATTCACTTGGCGCGGCTCAATGGGATTGCCTTGCTGCTCAATTAAACGGAGGTTGCAATGACAATACACCAACCGTTCTAATTGAGCAGTGGACAATTTGTTCCTCTTCTTTGTATGGAAGAGGGCCCATGTGCTCCAGTTTCTCTCACATGGACCAGAGCTGCAATCCTGTGAGAGGACTCGTAATGCAAGGCGTTTCTGTCAAAAGATAACAGAAAACTTTATAAATAATAAGAAGAAACAACTTATATAAGTTGTAAGTACTAAGTTGTTACTTCAAAGTGCAAACTTATTACATGTAAGTTGTAACTTGTCAGTGGGCACTTACCAGAACTGGAGTACCGATGCCATATTTCTCCCACCAAGAGACTGGCTGAAGCTGAGTCTCTCTCAAAACTGCAGTGGCTCTCCCAAAGGCATGACTCCCATTCCGAAATACTAGGAGCTCATCCTCTAACTTCCTGAGGAGCTGAACATCACCTCCAGTCCAGGTCTGGATGTAAGACTGCCATCCCTCTTCTAGCTCCTCATTGTTGAACTGCTCCTCATTCCGCCATAGTGGGTGTAGTATATGGGCAACCGCATGGATTGGCCTATGAAACCAATCCCATCTACGGTTCCACACCTCCCTGATGTCCTGGATCCTGTTCAACGACACTTGGAAGCATGGAATTAATATCAATGTATAATGTGGCCACTGGCAACTAAAAGAACAACAATGACATACAATGATACATACCTCTCAGCTGATAGTATAGTGCATCGATCTAGGGCCTCTCCAATGCGGTCCATGAACTCATATAAGAGTCCAAGGGTGCTGCCCTCCATGTCCGTAATGCGAAGCACACTATATATAGGCTGAGTGGCCGTGACAAGTGCAAGGGCCTCAGCCCACCAAGTGTCTCGCATTACCGCGCGCACAAATGCTACTGCCTTGGGATGCTCTCTATCATCCCATGCCATCCACTCCTGAGAGACAACAGTGCGGAGTAAACCTGTACGGACCCGCACAAGCCTCTCAACCACAATGAGCATGTAAGCAAACCTGGTGTTTGAGGGCTTCAACAACTCCAAATCACTGTGTGCACGAAACATAGCTAAAACCTTTGGCCTCTTGGTGACAAACTTCACCATGCTCCGAGAAGTACTAAAGAGGTCGGCAATCCACCCAATTTTGGCCACATCCTCTATCAAGAGGTCCAAGCTGTGTGATGCACATGGAGTCCACACTATCTTTGGAAACTCATCCTCTAACATCCTGCCCATAGATACACAATTTGACCCATTATCTGTAACTACCTGCACTATGTTCTCTGGGCCAATCTCTAGCACTGCCTCACGCAAATGTCTCCATATGAATGCTCCAGTAACAACTGTACCTGGAACCGAGGCATCAATGGCACGCAAAAACATTGTGCCCTTACAACAGGACACCAAAATGTTATATACATTTCTCTTTCTCATGTCTGTCCAGCCATCACAAAGCAATGTGCATCCATATTTCTGCCAGGTTGCCTTCAAAGGCTCCATCTCAAGCTCCACTGCCTTCTTCTCCTTCCTTAAGTGGGTTTTGCGAAGGGACTCATAAGATGGACCCTCCCACTCATACCCAATGCGGCTGATAGCTTTAATGGCCTTCTTCCAACGAGGAGTACGCACGACGTGAAATGACAAAGCGCATTGTATAAACAACTTTGTCAATTCACGTGTGGCCTCCTTGACAGCTTGCTTTTGTATGCCTGCTTTAATGCCTGCCCTCTTTAGAGAAGGCACGGTGGGCAATGAAGATCTGTGGGCTACAGGAATGGAGCTAGACCCACCTGCTTGACTCTGCAAATCATCCTCTGTCCTAGCTCTTTTGGACACATCACCTACAGAATCTGTATCCTGTACATCATCATCAATAGGCTGAATTCCCTTTGCTGCTTCATGTTCTCTCTTCCATTGCTGAAGAGACGCTACAACCTCTCTTGGTACTTGACTGCAAGGGCCAATGCCTTCCCCTCTTACTCCTGTAAAATGGGCCTTTACCCTAATAATAGACCCACCTGACACTTTGGCACAAAAATTGCATTTCCACCTTTCTGTGCCTGAACCCCCATATCTGCTCACAGGAGTTACGTGGTTCCACATGGCATCCTTAGCCCGAGGCATGATGAATGAATGAAGAAATTCGGGCAACCTGGCAAGAAATGCCCAAATTTCAAATCTGAAATTTGGTCCAAAATCAGAAAAAATCAGCATTTAGGGTTATTAAAAACCTGAGAAGCAGGGTGCGTAGGGGCCGGAGGAGTAGGCTTGGTGCGTAGGCAAGGTGTGCATGCACCAATGTAGGCAACCTGGCAAAAAATGCCCAAATTTCAAATCTGAAATTTGGTCCAAAATCAGAAAAAATCAGGATTTAGGGTTAGTACAAACCTGTTACCTACGGTGCGTAGGGGCCGGGGGAGAAGGACTGGTGCGTAGGTAGGGGTGCAAGCAAACCTGGAAGACTTCAAAGGCTGGAAACGTCTCTTTCAAGCGTCACTTTCAAAACTGAAATGCCAGGAGATACTGCATCGTACGTTTTCTATCATAAAAAAAAACTGGCCCAGCAAAAAAACGCGTTTCAAACGTTTGAAACGTTTGCACGTTTCAAACGAGTAGCCTAAAGTTTGAAACGCGTTTTTTTGCAACTATGTATGGCTGAGAATGACCTGCGTAGCTCGTGCCTGACTTATCCTAGACTGAGGATTACGATGGGGTCACGGCGTACGACAAATATCATCCTGAATGAAACTAATATTGTACAATGTTGCACTGATGATGATGAGCCAGTTTGTCACCATGCACTATGGTGCAGAGTGCATGTGACAATGGAAGAAAACGGGCAACGTGAGGAGCCGACTCGCTGCCTAGGCCCCTCAAGGCCTAGATGAAGCCCATGGATGATCCTACTAACTTCTACATGCTTGCTAATGCCTGACCTAATGCTAAGGCTGACTTCTACATGCACTATCTGATGAATTCTCCAAGTGGGTTAAGAGGACTGAAACTTGACTTACCTCTAAGGCTCAGAGACTAACCTACGTAGCTCATGCCTGACTGTCCCTGGACTAAGGGCTCACAATGGGGTCATGGTGTACGACAAATATTCCTATAAAAAGGTACTACTTCTGTACAAATGTTGCAATGATGATCATGCCAGTGTGTCACTGTGTACCCAAGTGCAGGGTGCACGTGACATTGGGGGTCACTTTCACGAGCTCTCGCAAACGCTTCTCCATGAGACAAGCGTCACAGGACAGATTGACTAGGGGATACGTTGCACTTGCCCTCCTAAAGGACAATGCCACCAGACACTTCCAAAAACCCAAGACAAAGTTTGCTTTTTGACACACTAGTGACTCCGACGATGATGTATGCTACCCCATTCTGGGCACCAGGCTTATCAGCGGCAAGTTGGCAGCGCATAGGGCGTCCACAGATTTTGATGCTATCAAATTGATACACAGCAAACCATCTATCCCTCACCATATTATTCGAGCAGAGATTGCTACCGCACCATATGGTGGTAGAGGCCCTATTCCAAACTATCACGTACATACAGAGGATATTAGCCATGGATTCGTCACGATTACCATACCTGGCACTACAATCTTATCAAGCGATAGCGCAAAGGGGTGCATCCATATCATTCAAGCAAAGTTTAATGCAGCACCTATGGTGGTAGAGGCTTTATTCCAGACTGTCATGTACCCCGGCACCCATCTCAGTCTACCATCACCATTTTTTTCCGCCCACAGGACGAGGACACTCAAACGGATGAGGCCACAACAGTAGCGATGAGGGGCCCACCATCTCACCCCTCGACTAGAGTTACCCTGCCTTGTGCAACCACACTTCGGAGAGCCAAATGGCCTCACGCTCCTGGACCTCGAGCACCCCACGCTCACCAGCCCCAGATTGATGAGATCCTCCCCCGCCACCAAGCATCTGTAGCTACTACCTCGTCCCAGCTTCTCCTCGACCCTCTACCCTCTGGATCTAGGGGCCCTCCTCACCCCCTCGCCGATGCTAGACATCCTTTGTGGACTCCTACCACACATCGATGGATAGCTCCCTCTCCACACACATCCCCGTATCCTCTACACCCACTTCGTATCCACGATGATGAGGATGGCGATCCTCCATGATGAGGATGATGATGATGATCCATACATATCTACATTTACCTAGGGATTAGTGTTAGTTCTTTTTGTTATGTTGTCTTTTTTTCCACGATGAGATTCTATGGACACATTGTACACCTTTTGTCTCATAGACCCGTTGGGTCTTTTGCAAGACGTTAATATATCTTCTTCTTCTTCCTCTCTATCACAGACTTCTTTGACCCTCACCAAAGAGCCCCGGCCAACACTCGCCCCATACTAGATCCATCGGGACAAATGGACCATGACAAAGCTAGGCAACCCAACAGAGTGAGCATCCCCTAGGCCCACGACTTGCTAGTACCACACACTCATGGAAAGCACAAGCCCTTCAGGAGGTAGACTTCCCAAGTCTCAAAGACCCAAACCTTCCACTTGCCAGCCCCAAACCCGAGACTTGCTGCAGCCACACACAGAGGCACCACTACAATTAGTGTATATTGAGGCCATGTATTCAATCCATGAGGGGGACAGATTATGAGTCCGGGCACATGAGTTTACTTTGTTGCCTACTATATTGTATAAGCAAAGCCTACATAGTACGTTGGCCTTGTATTTTCTTTCACCAGCTGATTTTTTCAACTTTCATGTTGTCTTGACATCTAGCTTACTCATGGATCACATGTACAATCTCTTTGGTCTCATAGACCTTTCGTAGATGTTAATAGCATCTTTCTTTCTTTCTCTCTCTTTTTTGTGTTCTATATTGATGAGGTGGCTGATTTTGTAGAAATGCAAAGGGCCTGGTTATACTTTGGGACATGCTCTTGTTGCTAATTTGCTGTATACATATGATACTGTAGTAGTTTCCTCTTCAGCAGATGGTGAGCAGAAGGATTTGGAGGTAAACCTCAACAAATCAAAGGTGATTGAACAGGCATGAATGTACACACATAAGGGAACCCATAGAGGTGGTGGACCCCTACACATACTTGGGGGTACTTTTTCTCTCCCATGCTCTTACCATATGAAAGGCGTCTGAAGCTCGCCTTAGTAAGGCATATGGTTCTCTTGCACGATTGGAGTGTTGCAAACCCATTTTCAAGATCCATAGACAAGGAGCTTACTATTTAACTCCATGGTCCCGCAAACAGCTATGGGCACCCTTCTCTAGGGCTGACCTTGCCGAAAGGATAGGGCAACTTTACCAGAATTTAACTTAACCAAATTAATCAATATCTAGGCGCCATTAAACCAGATTTATGACCAGAACATTACCAGAATTAATGGTCATGCACTTGGAAGCCATTTACTCAAATGGGTAACAGAAAGGCATGCCATGTCACACATCCTGACAAGGTAAAGCTTTGCATGGAGAAAAGCAACAGAGAGCAGGACCGAAATTCAAACTCCCGCCTTCTCGCATTCCATAAAGGATCCAAATTTTGGACAATGTTCACAACGGCCCACTTTGCTGTGGCGACCCCAAAAAAACAAATCACTAAACAGTCCAATTGGGTTGCTAAATATGCAAAAATCCGAGATCAAGCAGGCAAATGAGGGCCCAAAACGCAGGATCAAGGCTTCAACTTGGGTTTCCAAATAAACACAAACAGCGGGGGGTTTTAACAAGTGCAGGAGACCAGATACATACCGAGGAGGTCTCGCCATAGCTTAGCTCGTACTCTCGCGCCTCGGCTTCCCTAGCTGCTCTTGCTCTGTAAATAAATTCACATTAAACACCACACACACACTGTAATAAAGTGCTAGACACACAAACCCTTGTAATTCTTCAACAATTTATAAATGGAGGAGCCAGAGGGCCCCTTCCGACATAGTCCCCCCTACCTTCTAAAGCCACGCCTTCCCCATTTACACCCCTGTAAATGCCAAATTAGAGCATGGGACAAAGTGTGTGTATATCTCTATATATCTCTACACACACACATATATATACTATATAGGTGTGTACATGTACATATATGTATACATGTGTGTGTACATATACATACATACATATATATACACGTGTGTGAATACATACACATATATAGATGTGTGTGTATATATATATACATATACATGTAAATATGTGTGTACACACACATATGTATGTATGTATGTATCTACATATAGAAATACATTACGTGTATGTGTGTGTATGTGTACATATATATATTACATGTGTGTGTGTATATACACATACATACAAATATATGTATGTGTGTGTATGTATACATATACATATCGATACATACATGTAATTGTATGTATGCATGTATGTATATACATATATATATATATATACACACATATATATATGTAATGAGAGAGAGAGAGAGAGAGAGAGAGAGAGAGAGAGAATTACATATATATATATATATGTATATATATATATATACATGCATACATACAATTACATATATATATAATTGTATATATACATATATGTATATGTATATGCATACGTAGTTGTACATATACATATAGAAATACATATATAAAGAAGTACATAGAGAAATATATATAGATACACACACACACACATGTATATGTATATTGTTACGTTGGTTAACATGGTTCTCTCGCTCGACCTATGTAAGGTGCTTTGTGAGCTTGGAACATAACCGTGAGTCGAGCTAATACAAAAAAAGATGGGAACCTACAAACGTGAACCTAGACACATGAGCCATGCTGAAAGATCCCTGTCCCCTCCGCGCAACAAATTTTGGGGTGCTAGCAGCGGAAGTAGCACTTCTTGCGCGGGGCAGGGTTCTTCACTCTGGGTCTCGCCCACGTATATCCGAACAAGAAACTTATCCCTCGGTTCTTCCAAAAACCGAATCCAGAAAAAACTTCCCTCACCCGAAAAGCACGGACGATTCCTCCTGATATTTTTACTCTAACGTAGTCAAGAGCCTTAACTAACAGAACTGATCTGATCGAACCCGTAAGTCCCATAGTCAGATCAAGGAAAAGACTTGCACTTGGATCATAGAGACAACTGTCTTTAAAATAATCATTTAATGAAACTATAGTATCACTGATCATAATCCTCTAAAATATCCGGTTGAATCCTAATTTTTAATTTTTCCTTCATCGGTGTACCTATGGCATCATTGGCAACCAGAACGCTCACCACCTGTCCACTCAAGGGCCTTTTCGATAGTTCCTAGCTCATAGTACCCGACAATATATTCACTTATAAAAATCAAAATGGAATCTCCATTGAAGATCAGCAAGATCAACCACAACAGATCCATATAAAAGAGCCATGGACTCATCCGTTGAGGACCAACAAGGTCAATCAACCACATCCATGCCCGAATTCAGAAAACAACTCTTACTCCTTGTTCCAATATCTTCCTTGACGTACGTGTGGGTATCTTCGGCGACCCAGAGCCCGAGCACTGTATGGTCAGCACCCTCTCTAGGATCCTTCGCGCAGGTCACCTAGCGCTTCACTCATATGCCGCTTCCTTGGTCCCTCATCCATCGTACCGGAAGCTCACCATTTAAATCGAACCGAGGCTGGTCACCGAGCGTGCTACGCCAGACGTCCTTTGTTGACTCTCCATCAGCAGCTGTTGCAACTTTATCAGTTTGGTCTCTACGACCTCATTCACACAAGATGGTCAAAATGCATCCCCAGCATTCTTGACATAAAACAGTTATTTAAAAGCAGGTCGTAAATACAGTTTCTATAACGAACTCTCGTCTTTCCACATTGTTCCACATCAATCCTCATTTATTTCATATGTATTCCCATTCTCATCACATCATTTTCCATCTCATCACATCTTTCCTCATTTATCCGCATCAGATCTCATCCACTCGCATCTACCCATATCCACATCTCATCACATCATATTTATTCACATCACATATCATCCATTCACATCTATCCCAATTTACATCACATCTCATTCACTCACATGACATCACATCTCATTCATTCACATCACATATCATCCATTCTATCTATCCCATTACATCACATCTCACCACATCCATTTCGCCTCACATCTCATTCATTCACATCACATATCATCTATTCACATCTATCCCAATTTACATCACATCTCACCACATCCATTTCGCCTCACATCTTATTCATTGACATCTATTCTGACATCACATCTCACCACATCCATTTCGCCTCACATCTCATTCATTGACATCTATTCCGATTCACATCACATCACATCACATTCATTCACATCACATATCATCCATTCACATCTATCCCAATTTATATCACATTCATTCATATCCATCCAATCGTTCACATGTACGACTACCCACATCTATCCATACATTGATATCTATCACTTCACATCCACATATCTTCATGTTACATCACATCTCTTTACATCACATCACATTCTTTCACATACACATCCACATCCATTCTTTCACATACATCCACATCCATTCTTTCACATACTCATCCACATCCATTCTTCACATTCACATCCACATCCATTCTTCACATACACATCCACATCCATTCATCACATACACATCCATATATGTTCTTCACATACACATTCACATCCATTCTTCACATACACATCCATATCCATTCTTCACATACACATTCACATCCATTCACATTCCACATCATTCATTTACATCTCGATTTCCATGACATCACATCTCATTCATCCACATCCCGTTTCACATCCCATTACATCTCATCCATTCATTCACATCTATCTGATTCACATGTCATCACATCTCATCACATCTATTCACATCACATTCCATCCAGCATTCTGGCGTAAGACAGTCCTTTAAGAAAATAGGGTTTCTATGCAAGTTTTCAGTTTGATTTTCTTTTGAATACAAGAGTATTTCTTGAATCAGTATCCCCAAAACTTTTTGATCGGAATTCTGAATTTCATACCAGAATTCCTCGAATGCCGTAACCTTGATCCACAGATCAATTCGAAGGGTCTTAAACTTAATTTCAGCTTTGGCAAGAATTTTGAGTGTATTTTTCTAAACTGGTCACACCTTTTTTCCTCAAAACTGACGAAAGAGTTTATTCTTGGTCATAGTCTGATTCAAGGTTCGAGTTGGATAAGATTTTTCCTGAACTATCTTTCTCGAAAAGGTTTGATAATTCAGTTACTATTTTATTGAATTTCTTTCTTTGAATATTCACTTAACTGATTTCTAATTAGTTTACGAATTCCAATGAGGAATAAATTAATCATTTATCTGAATATTTCGATCTTGATAGATTTCTTAAATTTTCTTTTTATAGTTCGTGTGAATATAAAACGATAGAAATTTCTCTCTTAGAGTATTTAATTATTCATTTATCAAATACTCATAGAATTTAAACATAGAATTTAAGAGAATTCTAATCTTGATATAAAAATTCTTTATGCATCTATTTATGCATAAAAATCAACTTCAATGAGAATAACACTTTTATTAAAAAATCCTTTTATGCATAAAATCAAATTTGATAGGAATAACATTTCTAAAGTAAAAAGAATTTCTTTATGCATCTATTTATGCATAAAAATTAATTTTTATAAGAATAATGCTTTTATAATAAAAAAATTCCTTTATGCATCTTTCTATGCATAGAAATCAAATTTAATAAGAATAACTCTTTTGTAATAAAAAAAATTCCTTTATGCATCTTTCTATGCATAAAAAATCAAATTTAATAAGAATAACACTTTTGTAATTTAAAAAAATCCTTTACGCATCTTTCTATGTATAAAAATCAAATTTAATAAGAATAACACTTTTGTAACAAAAAATTTTCTTTATGCATTTTTCTATGCATAAAAATCAAATTTAATAAGAATAACACTTTTGTAATAAAAAAATTCCTTTATGCATCTTTCTATGCATCAGAATCAAATTTAATAAGAATAACTCTTTTGTAATAAAAAAAATTTTTTTATGCATCTTTTTATGTATAAAAATCAAATTTAATAAGAATAACACTATTGTAATAAAAAAATTTCCTTTATGCATCTTTCTATGCATAGAAATCAAATTTAATAATTAATATCAGTGATATCCATGCATATTCATAGGTGAATATGTACATTGAGTAATTAGAATATTTCTTTTAGATGCAAAAATGGTGGGAATTACTCTTTTGGAATAACATAAAAACAAACTTTCTTTTTCACAAAATTCTGGAAAATTTTGCCATAACCTCCTTTGTATGGCTGACCATTTCTCATTTTTATCTTCCTTTATTTGACTTAATTAACCCAATTTAGAATTATAGAACTCTAATCTACACAATTTTCTAAATTCAAGAGAGTAAACAATAAGAAGAGTTTAATTAATCACTTAGTAAATCTTTCTAGGATTAAGAAAGGTTGGAAGGGGGTGGCCTTTTCATCAAAGGCATAGCATCTGAATTTAATTCAATCAATTACAAAACATAAAAATCAAGAAAACCATAGATTTTTCATTAAAATTTATAAATAAAGTAAGAAAATTAGCTTACATGAAGCTCTCCTTTGGCTTAAGGGATTGAGGGTTCTACTATTGTTTGAAGCAATAGTGGCCACCAATTCACTTTGGAGAGAGGATTAGGCCAAAAACAATTGAATTATTAAAAAATTCAATGTAGATGGCTCAGGACACAGGAGTAGAGTAACAGTGCATAAACACCATGAAGCTTTTACAAAGGGGGAGGCGTCTATTTATAGGAAAAAGTGAGTCTCTAACCAAGCAAACTGATTCTAGAATTTTTCACATTAGTTTGGTCAATTTTTGACCATTTTTGGGTCAGTTCAGCTTACTTTTTGGGATCTAGTTTTGAAACAGGAGAGAGGAGAGATTAAAATATCTCATTTTATTGATTAAGAATTGGGGGTAATGATGAGAAAAAGGTGCCTACTTCATGAGGGGAGATCCCCACACAGAGGTGTCAAAATTCAGTTTTTTAATTCTTTTCTTTGGTCCTTAGTCCACTCTTCATCTTATGTGAGCATTTACTCATTTTTGGGGGGTTTTTCTTTTATTCTTCAATTTATCTCCTCCCTACATTTGGATTAATCTTATTGGTCCATAGGAACCTTAATTGGACCATAATCTAAAATTTTTAAAAAATCTTGACCCTTAGACTAAGGTCTTTTGTGCACATTATAATTTATTTCTAATGCACCTTAGGAATTTCTTTTTAAACTTCTATTTTGGGGGAAACCATTTTAAACACTAGGAGGATTTTTATATCCAAAAATATCTCAATTTTGAATTACCTCCCTCTAGACATTTTCTCTCTCCATGCCAAAATAGGGTAAAACAAGATCTTTCTTTTATTTCAGAGAGGGGAATAATTATAAGATCAGAAGGAAAGGTTCTTACACCTGCACACCTCAAAAGCTGGAGGGAGGAATCTTACACATGAGTTGTGAGCCTGGAAACATGAGCTGTAAGCTTAGCCACATGAGCCATGAGTCTAGACACGTGAATCTACACACGTGAGTCTAGAGGCATGAACCTAGACTTGTGGCCAAAAAAACAAATTAAAAAAAAACACTTATCTGAAACCCTTCTCATACCTGATCTAGAAGCACCCTACCTTTGATGAGAACCCGATATGGAAACGATAATACAATCAATTGCAATGCATCAAAATAGACCTCCTCAAACCTACCAAGTATTCGGTCGTAGCAACAACCAGCACTCATCAGAGTGCTCCCAAGTTAAGAAGGTTAGACTCCTTCGAATCCACCTTAAGCGAGGAGTTTTGGGAAAAAATAAGCGAATGAAACATAAGCATGAGTGGAGGAATAGTGAAACACTTGGAAACAAGAGACACCATGACCTCCCAACTTTGGATTCGCCAACTGGCTCTATAGACAACACCTTAAATTTTATGATGAAGGCGTACAAGCACCCTATTTTTGGGTGTAGCTCCAGTGAATGAGTGGGAGTAAGACAAAGAACCCTAAGGTTCACTCCCACTAGGTAAGAATCCACTTTCATAGTGGGATTCTCGCCTAGTGGAGCCAGATGGAGCACAATTGCATAGATCTATAACCTCAAGCACGAGGAGAGAGAAACCATATGGGACTATATTGTTAGAACCAAGTATCTCCACACATGAGATGCAGCACCCATGAAAGATTAGATAACTTGTCGCTCATTGATCGATTTATGATCAGTCTCAAGAGCAAAAGGCTTCATGAACTTCTCTACATGTCTAAGCACTACATCTTTGATGAGTGCTAACCTTGTAGACAACCTGTAAGACAAGGATGTAGAAGATGTCCACCCGAACTAAGAGATAGAGGGCGATCATCCAAAGCCTCATCGCCAGCCAAGGGTGCCTAAACCAGCACCAGGTAGAGTTCTAGTCAGAACATAAGCATGAATGGGTTGGTAAAGAATCTGCTCAGCCATTTAGGCCAGCCCCCCAACCAACACCTCAAGGCCACACCCAAGCTAGTGGCAAGGACAACCCTAGCACACCTCAAGGCTAGCCCCAGCTAGCACTGCAAGCACGACACCCACATCTATTCCCACGAAGAGATATGGTTTGGAGCCTATCAAAATCATACAAGTTTAAAGTGTCCAACACTAAGGCCTAGATAGCAAAAGTATTGTGCTCATTGCCAATGCCATGGGAACCATGACACAACTCATTGTTGGTACCAAGAAAACCCAACAGGGTGGACTCTGGCACCATGATAAATGCTCCCCATGCCAAGGCAACCATTGGCCTTGCTAACCCCAATAGTCACTCCTCAAGCTCTAGTGCCATACATATCAAATCCCTTTACCCGCCACCACCGCGAGGTATGTATACACCACCCCAATAGAGAATTATAAGTCTTACGACTAACAAGACACATATTAGTAGCAATAGTATGAGTCTTATACTTCTCAATTCAAGGCCATGGTGTAACAAAGAGCAAGATACCTCAACATATATTACTTAGGCCACTAATGCAATGCTTCCAATGTAAAGGTCCACACCGTATTGTAGAGTGCCCTCACAAAGACCTTGCACCAAACCTCTTGAATGCTCCCAACACTCCAAATCATATGCCCTTGCTATAAGTGTGGATTCAACCATGCCTACAAGGATTATCCCAGTAGAGTGACAATCGCCTCCATGGCAAAAGCATTTCCCTCCACTTCGGCGAGCCCCTTAAGCATCCAAGGAGGACTCATTCACACAGTCCCCTTAATGCAATTCCAAGGCTCCAAGCTAAGATGAGGGCGGTAGCCAAAGGAACATCCAAGGCTATAAATAAATAGAAAGCCTGGGCTTTGACTTTGAAGCAAGCAGCTAACGAGCCAGAGAAGCCCTAAAAGCTATAGTAGCCCCTAAAAAGGAGGCCAATAATGAACTAGAACCAAAGTTCTAGAAGAAGAAAACCTAGAAGAGCACACATAAACACAACGTCATCAAGGTCAATGACATCGTGACCATCGAAAGTGTTGACCAATATAAGATGGCGTTTATTATAAAATGGGGATCCTACACGTATCGCATCATGCCATTCGTTTTGACCAATGCCCTTGCCACCTTCTAATGCTTGATGTGTACAACCTTTAAGGATCTCCTTTGAAAGATCCTAGAGATATTCATTGATGATCTATACATTCTCTCTCTAAGTGGAAGGAGCATCTTGCTTATCTTTTGCTAGTCTTCAAAAGGTGTAAACTCACATCTCGTTAAACCCACTCAAATGTCAATTTTGGGTTAAACATAGTGTCATTATTGGACACATGATCTCCACCAAGAACGACATCTCCATGGATGAAAACGAGATCTGTGCAATCTTAGAATTGCCACCACCTGTCAACTACAAAGGGGTGTAGAGATTCATGGGGCACGTAAGGTATTACATAAGATTTATCTTTTTATATGCTATATACGCTAGACCTTTGCACCTAAAACTGAAGAAGGCATTAGCAAGCACACCCATCTTGAGATCCCTCAACTGGGATCTAATCTTCCATGTGCATATAGACACTCCAGCCTTTGCTATTGGCATCACCAAACTTAAAGGGATTAGCCATGGTATATGCCGTGAAGAAGTACATCATTATCTGCTGCTACCAAATTTATGTTCTTTATCTATCAAGCATTGTTGTATTTGGTGAACAAGCCTTGCACCCCATTGGGCACATCACCAAATGCTTGCTTATTCTTTTAGAGTTTAAGTTCACCATCACGGTGCGAAAGAGGAATTTGTGCACGTTCATGCCTGACCACCTTTCTGGAATTCCAAATGAAGAACCCCCTCTAGGGGTGGAAGATTATCTTTGCGGCACTTCACTATTCCACATTAACCATGTACCGGAATGGAGTAAAGATATCACCCACTTCTTAGCCAATGGACTTCCCATTGATCGCCCCATCAAAAAGGATAAATCCATATGCCTCATTAGCAAGACAGCCCCCTTATCAATTGATAGCAGGAATACTTTACAAGAAGAGTCGAGACGACACTGTGAGGAAATGTGTTGATGACGATGACTTTGATGAACAAGCCCATTTTGGCATAGGTGGAGGGACACTTTTCCTGATGACACGACTACTCGCAAGGTTCTCCAGACCGCTCTTTGGTGGCTCTACACTCTTTGGAGACATAATTGAGTTTGTCAAACAAGCACTGCAAAGAATGCCAAATGTTTCGTCATAGTTTAGAAGAAGGATCAAATGCTCCTAACCCTAGTAGTTTTGGAACAACTCTTTGAAAAATGGGGTTTAGAATTTGTTGGTCCCATTAGCTCGGCTGCTAAGGGAACCTCAGTAGTTTTGGAACAACCCTTTAAAAAATGGGGTTTAGATTTTGTTGGTCCCATTAACCCGGCTGCTAAGGGAACCCAAGTGCATTTTATCATGACCATTTCACAAAACAGGCTGAGGACAAAGCAACACAAAAAGTTGACATGAGAATTACTGCCAAGTTCCTCTATGAGAATGTGATTACCCGTTTTGGTTGCCCACTAGAAATAGTGAGTGATCATGGTACACATTTTATCAATGAAGTGGTGGAGTTCTTTCTCAAGGAATTCCTTGTGGTGCATATAAAGTCAACACCTTACTACCCACAAGCGAATGGCTAGGTTGAAAGCACAAACAAGACTTTGTGCACTATTCTCACCAAGATTGTAGAAGCATTGAGGAGCGATTGGAAGCATAAGCTGCACTTAGCTTTATGGGCCTACCACACGACATATAAGGTGGCTGCTAACAACACACTTTTCCAACTCGCATTCAGGCTTAACGTAGACATGCCAATGGAACCCTTGGTTCCAAGCCTACGAATTACAACCGGACATACCCTTTAACCTTAAGGAAAACCCTCTCATGAAGAGGTTAGTTGCCTTAGAGCAACTTAGTGAGCAAGGATTGTGATTGATGGTTGAAAAGCTAAGGTGCAAGTAGTGGTTTAACGAGACCAACTTAATGATAAGTGTATGGAGGTAGGAGGACACGGTGCTAATGTACAATGTCAAAAACACAAAACAAAAACTTAACTATAGATGCCAAGCACTCTATTGAGTGATAGAGATTTCTCGTCAAGGCGTAGTAAAGATAGCCACCCTAGATGGGATTGAGATGGAAAGTTACTTGAATGGTAGCAAGTTGAAATGCTACTATGGACCTCTCACCTAGGACATGCTCTTCCAAATCCATAAGAAAAAAGAGGAGAAGTGAGAGGCTAACAAAACAAAAAATGGAGGACACTGCATGATAGAAAAAGACCCAAAGAGACCGTAGATCCTCCCATCATATAAGTCTTTGTAAATGCAACCAATCTCCATGATGTGACCAAAACAATAGTGGAACTGGCTCACCTTGAGTTAGAGTTCCCCCAAAAACACCACCTAGCTGCATGGCTATCCTTGGTTGACACTATGGCCACAATGTGTTGTCTTGGGAGACATGGACCTCATTTGGCCACCCAACAACCCTCAAATCATCCATAGCAACCATTAGCATGGTAAATAATTCCCAATCTATTATTGTCAATTATTTTGAAGTAGATTTTCTTATTAGATCTAACCTTGCATTGTGCAAATTTTATATGACCTGCAGGTACATTGAAAAAGAGCATCATCCTCGGGAGGGGATGGATCATAGCCACACGGATTGCATTGTCAGCGCTGGCAAAGAAGGACTGACACACTTGAGCTCCCCTTCAGAATGGTTACCATACCATTGGTGGATGAGGGCACCTCAAACCTATCGGCATCCCAAGCTTCGTTCTCTACTTACAAAACCACCACCTCAAGTAAAACCACTATGACTCAACAACCCTCTTGCTTCACTTCGTCTACCCCCTCAAACCATTATGGAGATCCAAAACCAAACCTCAACAACCCTTCAGGGACAAGAAAGCATGCTCTATCCCTACAAAAGCTTTTATGTAGACGAACACAATTCTTGGTTTTCATATAATAGAGTTGATTCTTTGCTCGGAGCTACGAGTTCCCTTTAGGCTAATGGTTGTTCCTAGGAATGGGGTTTCTCTGCTGCACGGGTGAGTAATTTTTGTGGGCACCTAAGAGTACCATGGCTAGCCAAGAAAAGTACAACCTAGTAGCCATTTGGCCCAAATCTCAACCACATGACTGGAGACATGCCAAGTGAGGACCCTAAACAATAGAGTTTTACCCAAACCTCCAATCTCATTGGTTCCCCATCAAGTTGCTACTAGAAGCCCAAAATCAATAAATCTGAATCAAAATTTGAGAAGAAGAACTGGCGATTCAAGAAGTCGGTAAAGCCAAATCGCAATTTAAGAAGAAGAATTTATGAATTAATCGTTTAGAGAGTGAATCCTTCACGAGCGGTTCAATTGCCATGATCTAAGAATCAACAATTATAGGTATACAATCGGTGAGATTAGATCGCGACCTTAGAAATGAGATCAAGGATTAAAGAGGTTGGATTTTGTAGAAAGTCAAATTGATAGAGCAGTGCAATCATACAATTGGGTTACTTGGATCACCTCGCGACTCAGAGAGAAATGACTCACATCTAGAGAGGGTAATGACTCACATCTCGAGAGAGAAAAAACTCATGTCTAGGGAGAGCAACGACTCATGCCTAGAGAAAGGAGAGAAAGAATGAATGTCCCATCTGCATGTAGAGAGAGAAAACTAGACCTATGTGTAGAGAGAGAAAGTAGATCTATGTGTAGAGAGAGAAGCAGCTAGGTCTGCGAGGGGAGAGAAGGAACTTGAGAGGCTTGCCTTGGCCGCCTGGGTAGAGCAAGTGTAGGGAGAAGAGAAAAGAGAAGGCCTTGGCCCTTGTGACTTTCCAACATAGAGGCAAGAGAAAGGAGTGAAACAAAAAGGCCTTATGCCATTGCGCAACATAGAGGCAAGAGAAAGGAGCGAAACAAAAGGGCCTTATGCCCTACGTAGAGAGAAGAAAGACTCTTGCACCTAATCTTGCTTGCAGATCGGGTGAGAGAAGGTAAAAAGTGGGCTTGTCCTCTGCCGCCACAGTGCAGAGAAGCAGCAGTGTCCTAATTTTATTACATCTTGGAAATCCTTGGAAGTTAGATCGCAAACATTCAAGGATACATGGCTCCTTAATCAAGCATACTCAGATTTTCATTTGTATTATCGAGGAGATTTGGCAAACCTTTCACCCACACACAACCACTATGGCCCTGTTGAAATTTGAGCTGAATGATGAGCTATGGTGGATCAAACACTAGAATCAACATGATTAACAAAGTGATTAAGAAATAATTAAGATGTAATTAGTGAATAATTAGCAAATAGATTAATGTAGGCATGGATACTCAAAAACCAGCAAATTCTCATTAGGGCTATGCCTCAATTTATAGTGTTTACATCAAGCATCAAATCCCCTTGATTTCTCCATGATTCACTCCCTGAATATCTCCACCTCTTGCCTGATTCTCTCCACCTCTTCTCTTTTCCCTGAATATCTCCCAGAATAACTCCACACTCCTAAATTCCCTCATGCTACCCATTATTCTCTCCCAGTAGATTCTCCTAACCTTTTCACAGGTTCTTTCACAATTACATCTCATCTTTTACAGCCTCTATCCAAGAGCTTGTTCCCACACACACCCTTTTCACTTGTATATTTCAACACCTCCCCTCAAGTGAATAATCCTAACACACCTGGACCCTGTATCAAGTTTCCCTCTTACTTGATAGCCCGCGACCAGTGCCTCAAGTCCCTAAACTCCATAGTCCTTGACACTCTCTCTCTCTATGTGTCCAAGGCTACTATAAGTGCCCGTGACCTTGACTAAAGTGTTCACACATACATCTACCACTTGGCCTACATCATCGGTGGCTCAGAGGTGGTTTTACTTTATTGGGGCAGGTTACATTGGGTTGTGGGTTCTCTCTCTCTCTCTCTCTCTCAGAAAAGATGATCCGACTCCACTTCTCTTGGAGCCTCCATGAAGTTTGCCGATGTCGTTCCTTCTTCACTGGGTTTGCTGTAGCAGTCTCTCGCCATGTGTCCTGGCTTTCCACATTTGTGGCAAGTGAAGGTCCTCCCTCCTACTCTGCCTCTTCCTCGTCCTCGTCCTCGAGAGAATCCTCCTCGGGTGAAGAATGCTTTTTCCTCTCCTGCTGTTGAGTCGAGCTCTTTCTTCTCTTTGCCTCTGCTCTCTTGCTCCAGTAGAGCTGCTTCTATCTCGTGTATCTTCAGTTCAGGTACATTCTTTAGTGTTGCTACAATGTTTTCATAATCTCCTTTATCCACACTCTTCAAAAGTACAGCTAATGCTTCATCATCTTCTACCTTTTTGCCAATAGCTGCCAGCTGTTGCTTAATGCTTTTATATTTGTTCAAGTGTGTGATTAAGGGTTCACTTTCCTTCATGTCCAATTTGTAAAATTGCATTAATAGATTTATCTTGGAATTTTTTGCTTGTGTACCAAATAATTTATTGAGTTCATCCCATGCATCTTTTGCCCACTGTATCCCTGTGATATGGTGAATGATCTCATCATTTAAACTGAGTGCAATAAGCCCCAATGCTTTTTCATTCCTACACTTCCACTCATTTTCCCCTCTCTCTGGGCATTCATCTCTCCCTTCAACTAATCCCCACAGATTTTTCCTCATCAGCAAATACATGGTTTTTGTTTGCCATGTATAAAACTGTTCTCCATTAAATTTGGCTATTTCCTGTGCTGAATTCATGGTGAAGTGAAGGGGGTCTTACCTCTTGATCCAAAATCAAGATTCAAGGGCAGTGTCTACCCTTTTACAACTCAATCTGGTGTTTAATAGATGATTACAACAATTTTATCAGTATAAAATCACCAGAAATTACATTAAATTGAGAGTAACCAATTTGTACGGGATGGTTGGAGTATCAAACCAACTCCGATTTGAAATCTGAAGTTATAGGGATCTGTATCAGATACCTAATGGTTAATTTGAACCCTCAATTGCACCAAAGTACAGTGATTAGCACTGATTAATCACTGATTAGCAAATTAATGCTCTGGTTTATGTGCAGAAAACAGAGTATGCGGGGAGTCCAGATCTGGTGCCTTCCACTTCAAATGAGCTCAAATGCTTTGAAAGGCATCAATAGCAATGAGTCTAGTAGAGGATTAAGCCAAGAAACACAAGATTTGAGCAAATAATGAAAGCTTAATCTCTGTTTTACCAAAGTCACCTGCAGATTTGATGAAGAGCTTTGATCTCTCTGTAGACTTAATGAAATTGATTTCTGTCTTCACCAGCTTGTAGAGCATGCTTGATTACCCCTTGGGCTAGGAGGAATTAGCTCAATTTGATTGGAGGAGCTCAAGATCTGCAGAATACCCAGAAAATGCAGCGCTGAAAAAAACGCGTAGATCTCCTGAATGCGCCGGCGGTTTGCTACGATTTCTTGATAGGCTTGAAGCCAAAGACCTTAGCTAGCTTGTGTAAGAATCTTATGCCCTAATTTTGAGTGTGCTAGATGCTAGAGACCCTCCACTGGCTGGGGGTGAAGGGGAAGAGTGAAAACTCACTAAAAACTGATTTTTTTGCTAATTATCTTACTAATCCTGATTAATTCACTAATGGGCTCATAAATCTAGTTGATTCTAAACCTGGCTCTGATACCATGTTGAAATTTGAGCTGAATGATGAGCTATGGTGGATCAAACACTAGAATCAACATGATTAACAAAGTGATTAAGAAATAATTAAGACGTAATTAGTGAATAATTAGCAAATAGATTAATGTAGGCATGGATACTCAAAAACCAGCAAATTCTCATTAGGGCTATGCCTCAATTTATAGTGTTTACATCAAGCATCAAATCCCCTTGATTTCTCCATGATTCACTCCCTGAATATCTCCACCTCTTGCCTGATTCTCTCCACCTCTTCTCTTTTCCCTGAATATCTCCCAGAATAACTCCACACTCCTAAATTCCCTCATGCTACCCATTATTCTCTCCCAGTAGATTCTCCTAACCTTTTCACAGGTTCTTTCACAATTACATCTCATCTTTTACAGCCTCTATCCAAGAGCTTGTTCCCACACACACCCTTTTCACTTGTATATTTCAACAGGCCCTAGGTAGCATGCTTTAAGAGATCAATTTTGTTCTTCATTCAGATGCCTGAGATAGAATCGAGGACTTCTACCAACAAGAGAGGAGCATTCACATAGCATCACCTCAACAGTTTGTGCCACCTGGCAAACCCAAGGTCTCTCCCCCTATTTTCTTATGGATAATTGGCACTAACTCTAAAACAACTTTAAGCCTCGAGTGTCCCTAGCAACCTGCAAAAGTAATAGAGCATGCACCTATACCAGCTACCCATTTTAATCAGATAGTGGAGAAATTTGGAAGTCCAAAATAATGCATAGCAAACTGATAACCAAATTGGATTGTGCTATAACAATTGTTGCTATCTGAGCCAAAAAGAAGAATGGAAGCACACATGGGGAGCTTAGCATCGAATCTTCCATCTACCTTATGGATCTTAGGGGTGCCTTGAGCAGTCTTTCCAGTCACTCTTTACATGACGGAGGGGGGCCAAGCTCATGAGCTTAGTGTGTGAGCAAAAGGCATTAGGAGAGGGGTTGAGAGAGACATCATGCAACCTAGTGCCTAGAAGGTGATGCTACCAAGATATGCCATTTACACTCTACCCAAGCATGCGGCTCCTAGCACACTTTTGAAACACACAAGGAGATAGAAAGATCTATCCCATTGGTCATATTGCTGAGTGCAGTAGGAGAGGGATCTACTAACGTTGTCAGCCGCCCAACTGGCTTCCTCCAAGAGGGAGAAGCATATGGGACAACACTCTAACCCTTCCTCCTACTCACCCATTGATGTTCCCCTCTTCTGTTATAGAATGCAAGTTCATGCCCTCCCATCATTTGTGCTTGAACGATGCCTCCCCACTTGCCATTCATACAAGCCAACCAGCAACAATCGTGATTTCATGTGATGTCATCCCTTTGACTTAAGAATATGCATACTCTAGATTCCCAAGCTATTTCATGCTTCCAAGATCAATTTTCCCTTACTCGACACAAATTGGCCAATCGCTATTGTTGGGTATTTGTTGGCTCACAGGGAATGTGGAGCTAGACTCACACACACACACTACTCAAAGACAAGAACACAAGGGTGTAGAGTGCGAGAGAGGTTAGCAAACTTAAAGGAGAGAATTGAAGCTCTCTACAAGTATAAAGAGAAAGTATAAATGAGTAGTAACCCTAAACTATGAATGAGGTTGCTTATATAACTAGCTAACCCTAAGGTGCCCGTTCGCACTTAGATGGCCATAGGAAAAAAACCCAGCGGGACAAAAGTGCCCATGGCTTATAAGTACATGGTCTCATAGAGTAGTACTACCAAATATCTAACAAACCCCCCCTAGTACAAATCTGAGGTTTTTATAGATTGTAGATCACTCTCTGAAATTTAAGAGGTCCAAATATTTACAAAAGGCCTCAAACTTTTCATGTGATAAGGGTTTAGGGAAAAGATCTGCCACATTGGCATGCGTACTATAATAAATCATATTGATCTTGTCTACATGGAGTCTCTCTTTGATATAGTGGTAATGTACTTCAATGTGCTTTGTCCTGGCATGAAAGACATGAATCTTTGCAACTACAATTGCACTCTGCTAGCTATTAGTGAGAATAGGAGTAAGTGTGTATGAAGAAACACAAAGATCCTCCGTCAATCTTCTCAACCATACATTCAACTATCACAGTGAATTATTTAACTTCACAAAATGATGTTATCATAGTTAGTTGCCAAGAAAAAAGCAGTTTTTAGATGTGTACTGTCGTGTATCATAATTATATGCCCAATCAGAATCATTGAAGGCCTATAGTTGTAAATCACCCCCTTTGGCATATAAAAATCTAGATCTTGAATGCCTTACAAGTATCTGAAGATACGTTTAACTACATGCAAATGCTTAGTGCCTAGGCAATGCATGAACTTTGAAAGTTGTGACACACCATATGGGATATCTGCCCATGAGTTGTCCAAATAGATTAGGCATCCATCACATAAGTGGTTATGTTGAATGGTTCTTCACCGGCATCCTGTAGACTAAGCATTACACCAGGTTCCATGGGTATAGAGATTGGTTTGCAACTTTCCATATTGAACCTCTTGAGTAGTGCCTTAACGTATTTTGATTGCTTAATGATTATACCATCATCTTGTTGTATAAATTGCATAGCCAAGTAGTAGAGAAAAAGACAAGATCTGACATCTCAAAATTTCAGGCAAGGTCAGCCTTGAAAGATGCAATGAAATCCATGAAATCCTCATTGGTGCATCATCTATAGAGAGAATGATAATAAACAAATTCTGCTTATCCTTTTTCACATATAAAGTTCTTTCTGTAGGACTGTTTTAAAATCCTTGTCCAGTCAAATAGGCATAAATATTGTGGTACCAAGTGCACTGGGAGCTTATTTCAAACCATATAAAGCTTTATTATGTTCTTGACCAGATTAGGAAAATCTAGCTGGTCGACTCACATAAACTTCTTTATGAAGTCCCCATTTAAGAATGTTGTTTTGATATCCAATTGGTGTACTTTTCATCTTTGATAGATTACCAAAGCAATAATATTATAATCAATCCCTTTCTACTGGGCATAACCTCTTACAAAACAAGTCTGGCCTTGAGTCTGTCAATAGACCCAGTTGCCTTTCTCTTAACTTTAAAAACCCACTTAGTACCAGTAGCTTTCTTGTCAAGTGGTAGATCATATAATTTTTTTGAATGGCATGAATTTCATCTTGCATAGCTTTCACTCGATTTGGATCTTCAAAAGGCTCAAGTTTATCTATACCACGTAAATAACTAAGAAATGTAAACTTGGCAATATCTGTTGAGAAGAAGTTTGAGCACTGGATCTGGTTCTACTCTATAAAGGAGCAAATAATTTGCTATCCTACAAGGTGCTTCTAGCCCATCTAGACATAAGCTTAGATTCATTGATGATCTTTTAGCATTTATTGCATCTTCTAATTGATCTGAAGTCGGTGCATCAAATCCTTAAGCATTCCCCCCTTGCAACAAACAAGGATTAGTAGGCAAAATCTGCTGAGAATCAACATATATTGACACATGTAATAACCCATCAAACATGTCCGAAGGAGAATTGACATAGGCATGCTTATTAAAGTTAATCATTGGATAGATAGAATCCTCTATTAAAAACAACATCCCTACTGACAATAATCTTCTTTGTGAGAGGATTGTAGAGACCATAACCTTTGCTTTCAGCACTGTAGCCAATAAAAATGCATTTTATTGCCTTGTCATCAAGCTTAGTTCTTCTTTGTGCTAGCACATGTGCATATATGCAAACAACCAAAAACCACATGTGTTGAACCAAACCTCATAAGGAGTGATAGTCTTCAAAGCTTTAGTGGGGCACTTGTTCAGCACATAGGTAGCACAAAGAATTGCTTCCATCCAAAACTTATGTGGAAGTTGCTTATCTTTAACATTGCATCTACCATCTCCATAAGAGTCCACTTTTGTCTTCTAATGCTTAATGCCTTTTTTTGTTGTTGTAGTGTATAAGGAGTTATATACTAAGGCTTAATGCCTTTTTGTGTAAAAAATCCTTTAAATGCACGAGACATGTATTCCCCCTCTATGTCTAAAAGGAGAGTTTGAACTTTTAAGCCAGTTTCATTTTCAACCACAACAATAAAGTGTTGAAAATGAGAAAATACCTCTGATTTTTCCTTTATAGGGTAAAACCACCCGTACTTGTTGTTGTAATCATTAATAAATGTAACAAATTATAAGTTTCCTCCCAAAGAAGTAGTTTGCATTGGACCACACACATTAGTGTGCATGAGCTATAATTTGTGATCACCTGTATCTATTACATTCGTTGGGAAAGGTTGGTGAGAAAGTTTATCCTTCACACAAACATTCCTTAGTGGTGGATCAACTTGAGGAAGATCCTCTAACATCCCATGTTTATGTAAAAGAATCAAATGACTAATAGAAGTGTGGCCAAACCTAGTATGCCACACAACTGGGCATCTTTCAAACCACTATAATAGAAGTGTAGCCAAACCTAGTATGTCACAAATGGGCATCTTTCAAACCACTAATAGAAATGTAGCCAAACCTAGAATGCCACAACTGGGCATCTTTCATTACATTAGAAGTGCCAGAAAAGCAACATCACAATTATCATATATGTTGAGGAAAATCCTCTAACATCCCATGTTTCTATAAAAGCATCAAACCACTTATAGAAGTGTGGCCAAACCTAGTATGCTAAAAGTGTGGCTAAACCTAGTATGCCACAACTGGGCATCTTTCATTACATTAGAAGTGCCAGACAAGCAACATCACAATTATCATATATGTTGACGAAGATCCTCTAACATCCCATGTTTATGTAAAAGCATCAAACCACTTATAGAAGTGTGGCCAAACCTAGTATGCTAGAAGTGTGGCTAAACCTAGTATACCACAACTTGGTATCTTTCATTACATTAGAAGTGCTAGACAAGCAACATCACACTTATCATATATGTTGAGGAAGATCCTCTAACATCCCATGTTTCTGTAAAAGCATCAAACCACTCATAGAAGTGTGGCCATTATAACTGTAAACAACCATTAGTGAGAAGTCTTTATGGGCAATGATGACATTAGTAGAGTCCTCTCTCTCTTTGAACTCTGAGTGTCAGGGGCAGAACTATTGGAACTCCTATTAGATTTCTTTTTCTTATTTTGAAATTTAATGCAATTTTCAATTACATCATTGGGATTTTTACAATACCGACAAGTCATCTTCTTTGGTTTTTTGAAATCACCCTTAACCTCACAAGTTTTGTTTGAATTGGTATTTTGCTATAATTTCTTGCTCGTATCCTTAGTTGCTAGAGCCTGATCACAACTAGAACTTTTGAAGGCATTCTATCTAGACTGTTCTTCTATAATACAGTAAGCTAACAAGCTCCCCATTATAAGAGGGGTTGCATTGTCTCTCAAAGAAAGCCGAAGGGAAGTAGTGAAACCCAAATAAGATTCATACAAAGATTTCAGGGTGATGTTAACCATTTTCTTATCAGAAATGATCTCATTAATGTTGCGAAGTTGTTCTCTTAAGTCTTGTAACTTTGTTAAGTGTTCATTCATGGACTCCTTCTCCTACATTTATTCATTATCAAGTTGCCTTTTGAGAAAAGCAACTTGAGCATCATTCTTAGCATGATACAAAATTTCTAGAGTGCTAGTGTGTGGAACAATAGACCTTTTAACTGACAAGGCAATCAATGCTAAAGCTTGAGCATCATGTGAATCCCATCTTCTTTAATTAGTGGGAGTTTAAGGAACTTGATGCTGGGTTTGTTGGCCTTTACTCTTTAAGGAGTAGCAAGAGTAATTACAGTAAGAGGACGGGGCTCGTCACCACTGGAAAGACCCTATAAGCCCTTTGTAATAAGGATATTTTTTTACCATAAAACTCCATAGGGAGTAATTTAATTTATCCTGTTTGAAAAGAATAAAAAACAAATCATTTGTAGAGTTGCTGGCCATACCTGATTAATTAGTGAGGGAAAGATGCAAAAAGAAAGCTTGAACTAAAGTAAGTAGATGCTATTAAACTTAAGTTAATAGATGATGTTGAATTGAAGTCAGCAGATGAACAATGTGTAAACTGATGGAAATTAGCAATTGAATTGAACAATCCTTGAAAGTAGAATCAGATGATCCATTAGAATGGAATCGACTAATCACAAAAAGTAGAATCAACGAGTTAAAGCAATCATTGAAATTAGAATCAGATGATTCACGAAAGTAGAATCCATTGATCCGAGAAGTGGAATTGATCGATCCTAAAAAGTAGAGTCGGTCGATCCCAGAGTGGAAAAGTTGAATTGGTCGATCGAAGAAATCCATGATTTAAGAGTTTAATGGGTTGATTGTAAACCTGAAAGTGATCGTAGAATTGGGCGATTGCAATTGAAAACGATCTCAAATGAAAACGATCTCAAATGAAAACGATCTCAAATGAAAACGATGAGAGATGAAAATGATCACATAGATGAAAACGATCTGAAATGAAAACGATGAGAGATGAAAATGATCACATAGATGAAAACGATCGCACAGTCAAGCAATTATAGAATGGGGTGATTCCACATGTCACTTACTGGTGAAGCAATGGAAAAGTAGGATCGCTTAGACTATGAAAATTTGACAATAGTAGGCGATCCAACTATAGCAAAAATTAAGCATACTGTTGAGACGATTGAATTGTATGCTGAATCCCATGAATAATTGATTGAGCTTACTCGCTTAGCTGAATCACTTATTAAAGCATGTAGGAGGTTTTAAATCACTTCCTTCATTGTTGAAAGTAATGAACCACTAACATAGTGTTTTAATGGAAGCTTGTAGAGCTACAAGCTCTTCAACCACCTAATGGAAACCATCCATGCCCCATGCTAACACTTTGCATGCTTGCCTTTGATTTGGTTGTCTTGCCTCATCTTCATCTCATTCTTGCTTAGTCTAGTCCTCTTTCCATCCATGCATGTAATACAATTCAGTACAATTCGGATGTCTACACACTTATAAGGCCTTCTAAACATTCCTGGCATGCTTGGACTTCACGAAGATGCCATAGATCCTCCATTTTGCCCAATCAAGGGGCCATCCCAATCATGATCTATTGAGAAATCGGATTTATACACCCAAACGGCGATCTCCACACAAAGCGGTGACTCCATCAAGCACGCTCTGCATGTCCCTCCCGCACACCAAACTTACCTTCATTTCTGTTAATCAAGCATAGTTGAGATGCCTAAAGGTCAAATAAATTCCCCATGCCCAAGGTTTATAATGTTCGGTGTTCTACAATTCCACCCCCAAGCTGTAAACATCGCTCTGTAATGCTTCCCTTCTGTCTGCTATGATGACATCACCGTGCTCTTCAAGCAAGCGGGCCCGCTTGCTCTTCAAGCAAGCGGGCCAAAGAGCCATAAAAACTTCTAAAAGAGTCTAAAAAGTGCCTAGATCCACTCAGGTATGCCTGGCAAGCCACACACTTAATGTCCTTTGCTAGATAGGGTGTCCTTAATTCTTCCATCCTCATGGACACCCCAACCTTAGTACCCGCCTTATCGGCTAGTCTCGTTATATACATCAACACATCAACTACTAATTTTCTCTCTCAAACCATGTGTAAGAGTCAAAGAATGTAGATAAATAACTACCGAAGAAAGTAGTGTTGGAGTCTTCATTAGAAGAAGCTTCTACATGGGCCCATATTTTGCCCAATGCCCATGCATGATGCCACTTGAAATATATCCACGGACTCTGTATGTAATAGAAACATAGGCACTGTTTCTTCACAAATCTACATTGAGCCTCATCATCGAAAACCATCCAGGTACATTTTTGGATGGGAGGACATGGTGGCAGGGGTGTAAGCCTAGCTCATGGTCCCCCCATCTAGCCTGCCCATGGTATGACCCATGCTTGGACCTACCTACAATCAGTAGGACCCTTCCATGCCTCATCTTTGATAGCCCCACCTGTTTAGCCCACCTTGCCTCTAGCCCATGTGCTCAACAATACCAATTCCATCGAGCCACAGCTCCCTTATCGCCGTGGGGGGCGCACCACCATATACAAATCTATTACGATGCCTCTAACATTCTAATGATCTTGACTCCCCAAGAAAAGGGATGTCAAGTAAATATCAAAGAAAGTAGCAAAAAGAGTCAAAGAAATCAGTCACACTGGAGAAGTCTTTGTGTTAGAGTTTTCACTCTAGAAGAAGCTTCTAAATGGGCCCACCTTTTGCCCATTACCCATGTATGTAGCCTGCATATTTCACAATGGGCATCACAACTTTTTTTGCTTCTCGAATCTCACAGCACTCTTAAACACATGCACCTACAACTAACCTCATTAACGCCAACCCTAGGTACAATTCTGGATGGGGGGACCATGGTAGGCACAAGCCTAGCCCATGATATGGGCCCATGGTACAACCCATCACTTGGAGAACCCTTAGTGTGCGGTATCTCCCTCGAGCTTCCATGCCTATGTCCTCTAATTTAACTCCAATTCACCACCAACAAGAACTCGCCCTAGCTAACGTACTCGTTAAGCAAACGGTGCATGTCTAGACATCACACTATGAGATCCGAGCATAATACCCTATCAAGCCAAGATGTCCCAAAACTCCATCTACCCTCATGCTCATCATTCCATGGGGTCTTGGCACTCATTTTGCCGAACACAAGGTGGAGACCACTTCTACCAAAACTCATGTTGAAGGGTCCACAACTCTTTTATAACCAACAGAGGCCCCACATGAAGAATCTCTATATCACCTATCACTTTTCATGCAGCCTCGACAACCTACCTACCATCAGGGTTGCCCAAAGCTATCCATCACTGCCCTATCATCTACCTACAGATTGGTCCTCAACTAACCACTTAACCTCAACTGCCAATTCTGTGGCATATCTTGGACCATACCTCTCTACAGTATAGCTTTTCCACCAACTTGGGTGATGCGAGGATGGACCATCATTAGGAAGGGGGGTGTGTTAACCACTCCATTGGTTAACATGGTTTTGCTCCCGACCTACTATAAGGCACTTTACCATCTTACCCACAGACGAACTGACACTTAAGTGTTGTAAGATGTGACGTTGGAATATATAGTGGCCTTAAATGCTTAATGTCAAATAGGAAAAGTCTATGGGCTTAGTGTACATAATTGCTTAAGACTAGTAATAAATGTCATGCCATTTCAAAGTTTGGTTACCTAGTGTGAAAACTAGTCATTATTTGTATATGTCATTTTTGAAAATAAGCAATACATAATCATATCCTTGCAATAGTTTACTTATGAGCTCTCCTTTTTTTCTCTATGCTTTTGAATTGCTACTTGCTTTATGGATGCATATTTGAGTAGGTTTGATTGTAGGCTTCCCTCTTTGATTAGCTTCTTCTCCCTTGCTTTTTGTGCAAGGGAACCATAGCGAAGGATCATCTCTTGTTGTCTCCATCTAGGCATTGAGTCCTCTACCTTCATCCCTTCGGCAAGGAGCATTCCGGATGTGATAATGAAGTGAGGATGTGATGGGGATGAGCTACCACACCCACACGAGAAGTTGCAGATTGTGGCTCTAAGGTATGATCTCAACGATGTTAGGGTCTTGACTTAAACATATGTATACATATGTTCAAGTAAAGATCTTACGTTAGCCTTGCTAAAGCATGTGTGGTTGTGGTCTTACCTTAGATACATATGTTCAAGTCAAGAGCTTATGTTAGCCTTCCCGAAGCATGTGTCATTGGGGTCTTGCCTTAGATACATATGTTCCAGTCAAGAGCTTATGTTAGCCTTGCCGAAGTATGTGTCGTTGGGGTCTTCCCTTAGAGCCACTATTTATGTACACACACACACACACATATAGATGTATGTATGTATATGTATTTCTATATGTATATGTAATGTATATATACATGTGTATATGTATTTCTATACGTATATGTAATGTATATATATGTGTGTATATGTATTTCTATATGTATATGTATATGTATTTATATTTGTATATGTATATGTATATGTATATGTTTATGTGTGTGTATATATATATATATATATATATGTATGTATGTATGTATGTATGTATGTATGTATGTATATGTATTTGTATTTGTATATGTATATATTTTTTGTATATGTATATGTATTTCTATATGTATATGTAATTTGTATACATATGTATATAGAAATACATATACATATATACATACACATACACATACACATGTATATAAATATATACATGTGTATATGTATGTATGTATATGTATTTATATATACATATGTATATATATGTATATTTATATGTATGTATGTATATGTGTATATATACATATACATACATACATACATACATACATACATACATATATATACATATACATATGCATATACATACATACATACATACACACACACACACACACACACACACATCTATATGTATATGTATGTATATACATATATATGTATATATACATACATACATATATCTACATATCTAACACACACACACACACACACACACACACACACACACACACACATAGATGTACATAGACACACACACATAAATGTATATGTATATTATAGCCACTAAGGGTGCATGGATCAATGGAACTTAATACACATACATATATACCTTGGTGGCTACAAAATGTACATATATTTACATTATTGTAGCTAACAAACAAGGGTGCTAGAGTTAGTGGAACTCCACTTTTAGGGTGCCACGAATCAGTGGAACTCCACTTTGAGGGTGAGCACCGGATCAATGGAACTCCACTTTAGTGGACTAGAGGAGAGTGGACTAATGGAATTCCACTGGCCCAAAGAGTTTTGATGGTGTCTCATGGGAAACTCCCAAGGGCCATCCATTAGACCAAAGGAATCAAGGACTTCAACAGCTACTTTAAGTATGCATATCAATTTACTCCACCACAATGTGGGGATTCTCACCACCACACCCACCTACTAGATTTCACCTCAACAAACTAGGCTGAGAAAGACTCTTTTGAGTGGGGAGAAGATGAGATATCATAGTCCTCTCTCTATTGAGAATTTTATTTATTCATGTATGATTCAAGAGTGCTACACTTAGTGTCTTCCATTTGACTTTGAGGAGAGTATGTGTCACGACCTACCCCACTTTGACCATTACGGAGTGTGCACGATGTAGTGCGCAGCCTTGTGATACATAATAGTGATGAGAGGTTACATTTAAAGTATTTAAAGTATTGTGCACTACTTGAACCATCCACTATCCTGTTAGAGGTACACTAAAAATTTGGCATGCTTGGTTGGACTCTCGAAACTTTAGGAGTCTTTGTTATATCTTGTATGTGTATGTATTCCCAATACATGTTCTCATGCTAGCCTGGCTACTCCAATAAAAAGTCATCTCTTAGTACATTGCTATAGCTATAGGAGGCTAGTCCACCATTTTGTACCTCTCCTAGAAGTCCCCCTCCACCCCTTCCCATGGTCGTTAATCTTGGTAATCCCACTTTTGGTAATAATGTTAGTGGTTAAACCAACTCTCCAAGTCTAGAACCCCTCCCCACAGTGTTAGAGGTTAAACCAACTCTCCAAGTCTAGAACCCCTCCCCATAGTGTTAGAGGTTAAACCAACTCTCCAAGTCTAGAACCCCTCCCCATAGTGTTAGAGGTTAAACCAACTCTCCAAGTCTAGTGGTTAAACCAACTCTCCAAGTCTAGAACCCCTCCCCACAGTGTTGGGGTGAGTCAATGCTTTCAAAGGTTTTGTTATAGAAGATGTCAATTACCTTGTGAGGCACTTCCTAGCCATGTCCATGAGCTAGAGTCTAAACCAAGAAGATGCATATGTGGTTCTCTTCCCATCCACTCATGAAGGCTATGTAGATAAGTGGTTCATCTAGATAAGTAGTTTAGCTAGTTTTCTAGTTTATCATTTTGCAAATTGGGCCACACACCTTTATATCTTCAGACCTGGCAACTATGAAAAAGCATTCTCTAGGAGCTGGGAAAACTTCAACTCTTGCCTCTGGAGAGGGCATGGTGGAGCTCATGACATGGACTACCATGCTGGTGGCTCGGTCATTGTCTACCTCCCTATCTAGATGATTTCATGATTCACCACCATTGGGTGATGCAAGCCTTACTTCAAACCACTCAACAAGAAGATCCGAGAGAGTAGGCCAGTTTACTTCATGAAGTCAACTACCTCCCTATCTGGATGATTTCATGATTCACCACTGGGTGATCGAGCCTTGCTTCGAACCACTCAACAAAATATTTGAGAGAGTAAGCCAGTTACCACATGAAGTCTAGCCTCCCAACTTGAAAATGCACTCCTTAGGTTTGAACACCTCTTGCCACCACAATGACACTGGTTGATCGAATGGCTGCTTAACTGAAGGGAGAGATGGAAGCACTAAAACTAAGCTAGAAGTTCATAACGAGGAAGGCGCTTTGGTTCAACTCAAGAAATAAATTAAAGACCTATGTCAATCATCTCCGAAACATAACACCTAGGGGTGTTCCAAGATAAGTATTATACTTTTCATGCAAAAAGTAGGCATGGAGGTAAGGAATAGCTCCTTACTCTCTTTAAACTTCACATGTGCAACTATGTGCCCCCTCCAAAGATATAATGTCTATCAGCACATTTCTCATGACAATAAGACACCCTTACACTTAAGGTGTGAGACCAAATGACACATTGATGGTTAAAGACATGCCCTATATAATTGGCTCACTTGATTTTAGCAAGTCCAAGAGCACATGCTTGCTTTCCACACACATTAATTATTCTTATAGTCATTTTTATTGATGGTTGGGTTGCCACTCATGGTTGGGGCAAAACATTTTTACTCATGGTTGGGGCAAGACACCCATACACATTGCTACTTCCTAACCCATAATGTTATAATTAACTACCAATCCAAGATGTTTAAATTTTTAAAGAAGTATATGGCTTTTACCACATCAAGGGGGATGTTCACATTATTTGTGATGTACATTAGATTTAAAAAAAGTATGGGTGAGTCGATTTGATGACATCCACGCTCAATGATGATGTCCTTGTAAAAACAACAACTAATAAGCAAGGACATGATGCATATTCACTTTATAGCTAATGAGCATTTATATAGCAAGAAGGATTTACAACATAAAAGTTATTTGAGAAACCTCAAAGCTTTAAGGCTAGTCACACTAAGGACTCTCACCCTTTAAGGTTTTAAACCCAAACACAAAAGATGTGTATTACCACCATTGAGAGATGCTCAAATGGGAGAAGTCACCTAGAACGTGCATGTGTTGTGTGAGTGGATATCATGCACTAATGTTGTCACCAAAGGGGCTAAATAATAACCATCATATGCATGAGTGGATATCATGCACTAATATTGTCACCAAAGGGGCTAAATCATAACCATCATTATGGGTTGCCTATAGATCATGCACTTGTAATTACTATTGAGGAGAATAGAAAACACTGTACATTGTATGTAAAACATAGTTTTGATATCATCTCAATGCCTTTTTTAAAAGAAGATAGTTCTCGTTTCTCAATTTTCACCTCCATTCATCAACAACATGAAATGTGCCAAGGATTTGATAATGATACCAAATAGAGAGTATACAATATTTCACTTACAACTTATAGCAAAAGAACATGAAATGTGCCAAGGATTTGATAATGATACCAAATAGAGAGTATACAATATTTCACTTACAACTTATAGCAGAAGAACAATGAGCAAAAACTAAGCATTGATATGTCAACTAGAATTTAAATAGCTATGAATCTGAGAATAGCATTCCATCAATAATGCCATAGTTTTGTCAACATAAAAAGTGTATGTTACACAAGAAGCCTATCAATAGCAACAAATCAAAGTGTAGATAAAACAGACACTTGCTTCAACTTTGGAGAGGTTTCTAATGCAGCCCTAGTCAACATAAAGGGAGAGAAGAGCTTAGTTTAAGCTAGGCAAGATTATGTGCCTTCTAAACTTGGCTCTAAAATCAAAATCATAATTTATTTGTAAAAACTCACTAGCAAATAGTACACCAACTTATAACCTAATAATTAAGCACCTAGATCCAATATTTACTCAATACATATATCCATTAATCCCTTTTTTCTCTCAATCAATCCCTTGATTCTCTTTGTGTGGCTCATGACATCATTTCAATCCCATATTTAATGACATCATTGAACCTCTACTTCACCTTTTCCCACCAAATAACCTTGATACAAGGTCCTTTAGACCCTTCACATGTGCACCCAAATTACTTAATTTAAGCTAGGCAAGATTATGTGCCTTCTAAACTTGGCTCTAAAATCAAAATCATAATTTATTTGTAAAAACTCACTAGCAAATAGTACACCAACTTATAACCTAATAATTAAGCACCTAGATCCAATATTTACTCAATACATATATCCATTAATCCCTTTTTTCTCTCAATCAATCCCTTGATTCTCTTTGTGTGGCTCATGACATCATTTAAGTCCCATCATTAATGACATCATTGAATCTCTACTTCACCTTTTCCCACCAAATAACCTTGATACAAGGTCCTTTAGACCCTTCACATGTGCACCCAAATTACACGTACCATGCCCCCCCTCGAACACACAACGTGTCATCACCACAAATTCTAACAAAAAGAGCAATTTTCTTGTTAAAACTCTTAAAAAAGAAGTAATTTAGCAAAATAGAACTACTCACCAAAGGAGTGAAGAAGAGCTCTCTAACACAAAGATGAGATTACACTTAGCAATACTAATGATAAACATAAAGCAAAGATATTAATTCTAAGCATGGTTATAGCACAAGTGAAACAACCATAAATGACACCTGTCTCAACACAAGTATTCCACAAAGTAGGCACCAAGCTTTATTATCACTATATCTTTACACATAGAAGGGGTGGACTCCCCTTTATAGATCCTCATGAAGAACTCAAGTTTCCTCCATGAATATCTCATGCTACCACTATTCCCTCTACCACCTTTGTTAATCAAATGTAGGTGGCCTAAACATAAGATATGCACCTAGGAAGATTGGCTACATAAGCCCACCAACATAGGAGATGCTCCTAGGCCCACCAAACTAGGGATCAAGCTTACATCTTTGACCCTCTATCAAGAGCAATACCCTAAGGTAATAATGTCACCTATAGTAATGTGTCCCAACACATGGATACATACCACACTTATATATGGATGCTATATCATATAGAACTTCCAACACCCTCTATTAATCTAAAAAATCTATTTTCCATTAGCACATGTACACATTGGGGTTAAGCCATATAGGCTTTGGGCATGGGCTAGTGTTGACATTTTTTAGGGTAATTGGCTATATGAGTCAACTAGTAGACAACTACTGTACCTTTTGATACCTATTATGATCTTTTTACTATTAAATCATTTCTTGGAGCTATTAGCTTCTTATACAAGCTTTCATGGTTTTCTTCATGAACCTGTAGCTACTCTAGGCATTGAGGAGCAACCCGTGTGGACTCCAGCCATTGAGTTTAGTTGTGAGGACTCTAACCATTGAGTTCAACTCTATCCCAAGATCCCTTCATTACATTGGTATTAGAGATCTTGGATTTTACCCTTGATGTTTTGATTAGAGAGTGATTAAAACTTAATCATTTTTGGATTAAGTTTAACATAGTTTTTTCAGATTTGGATTTTCTTCATTTTGAGAGGATTAACAATGAGATTAATGCTTAGTCATTTTCTAGCTTATGCTAGTCACAATTTTTAGAATCCTAATCTACATAATTTCTTCTATCCTTGTTTAGATCCTTAGGATTCTATGCATTTAAGGCAGAGATTTGAGATTTTATGCAAGTTTTGGTGAAAATTTCATCAAGAAAGTGGTACAGGTTTCAGATTTGTTACATAAATTATTGTGCAGAGTTTAAATCTGTTGTAGATTGATTGGTGTGGAATTTAGAAATCTTGGTACATAATTTTTAAAGTTTGCAAAGATTATTGTGTAGAATTAAATCTTGGTGACAGTGAGTGATTCTTGATCCGACCTTTCATTAATCTTGGTTGTGTCGCAAGAATCTGGTTCCTTTAAGAGAAATTGTTATAAACTTCAAGAAAACAATGGATATTGCTGAAAATTTATGCAAGAATGCAAGATTATTGAATCTTGGTGTGATAATAGTGCAAGATTATTGTTGATTAAGTATCATTAAGATAATTTCTTGATTAAGAAAATGACTAACAAAATAAGGATTAGTGCTATTCTAGTGATTAGTGGGTAATCTTGGTGGAACTTGACAAATCAGATGTAGTTTGGATAGTTTATTGATCAAGAAAGTGATTTACAATAACGTGGCAATAACAACCTGATTAAAGACCTTTGAGTGGAATTATTGAATCAATCAAGGTAGTTAAGGGATAGTTTTGAAACTATTGATTAAGGTTAGTTGTTTGTAATAGCATTTTGATCAAAGATTAATTGGCATCTTGGTGCATTAATCTAGAAGAGGATCAACATTACCTTGACAAGAAATGACAAGTTATCAGCCACAGATTCTCTATGTAACATTAAAATTCTAGGAAAGATACATCAGTACAAGTAGTGATGTGATGATCCTGTAGCTTCCTTTCTGAGGGGTTAGATCAAGGGTTGGCTACTACTATTGAAGCTTTTATGTCTGGCCCAAAGAGCCCTTGGAGCTCTAGCTCAACAAAGAAGGTTTGGCATCATAGAGCTTTGAGCTCTCGGGTCTATAGGGCATCATCATGCAAAAGATAAGTGAATAGTTTACTCAACACAAGCTAAGCAGAAGTAGAAGTAGAAACATACAAGCCTGCATAGATCAAAAGAAGGTTTTTTTCCCCACTTCAGAAAACATTAAAAAGCAATATAGTTTCTTAGCTTGATGTAGCACTCATGTGATGAAATAAATGATGCTACAATGGCCACCACTCTTGCCTTAGCAGAGCAACATCACATCTCATAAAAAAGATAGGCTAGATCCCAGCAGGACTAAGGTCAATATTCAGTAGGCACAGGTCCATGCTTTTTGCACTAGAAGCTTCATTGCCCTTATGGTAGAGGTTTGCTTGCATAATCCTCCTTGCCATTAGCTCCTCAGATAAGTACCTCAAGAGGAGGTGCCACTACGCAGACGGGCTAGACCTTTAGGGGGCCATCTTGAAGGGGGGTCTTCTCCTCTTTCTTGATAGGGACTTCTTTCTCAAAAATGATGAGCTCTATGTGGTGAGATGAGGAGATGAAGTGTAAGGATTAATGTGCCCAAGTTCATGATATCAGAGCCAAAAGAAAATGTGAAAACTTGAAATGCCAATGACCATGGCCATTCGAGTGCCTAGATTTGGCTTGGGCTATTTTTCCCACTCCACCAGCAGAAAGGGATAGCTTGCTTATGAGCAACAACATCCTCGAGGTTCAGCCCAGCATAGTTCTGCATGTAGGAGAGGGTCTAAGAACTCCATAGAAGCTTTGGAGAGGGTCTAAGAACTCCATAGAAGCTTTGGAGAGCTTGTTCTAAGGTTTCATCAAGGCTAAGCCACTGTCATCACGTTCATAGCTTGCAGCGTTGATCATCAAAAAAAAGAAAGCTTCGTAGCACACATCATAAAAAAAAAAAAAAGAAGCTTCATCGCCTTTAAGGCTAAGCCACCTCAACGAGCAACAAAGAGGTTTTTTAATAAAATAAACAGGAAACAATAAAATATATCTTATGGATGATTGCCTCTCAGAGGCTTACCAAGCACAATAGAAAAAAGAAAAAAAGGAAGCTGGCCCGCCATTGCTAGCATGAAGGAGAAGGAGAAAGAGAAAGAGAAGCTGGCCCGCCATTGCTAGCACGAAGGAGAAAGAGAAGAAAAAAAAACTTTCTTTTTTGAGTAAAATAAATGGGCACTCAATTGCATTAAGACCTTAGGTTTCTTTTTCACACTCTACACTCTCTTTACCCCTTTTCACACTCTCTACACGTCCTTCCACACTCTACACATCCTATTGTTTTGTTTGGAACCACCTATACTTCTTGGACATTTTATTATTTTAGTGTTGTGAGAGTAGTTCACATACCTTATGTTTTTGGGGATGTTCATACACGCCTATAATAATTTCGAGGTGAATTGGGTATCGCCTTACATTAGGCTTGTTCATGTGAGAGTGCATGGTTTTTGAGCTATTGGGCTTATTTGCATGGACTTGTGCATTGCTAGCTTGTTCATGCTCATTGGAGCATTGTTGGCATTGTTCACATACTTTGGTGCATTGTGGGCTTGTTCACATGCATTGGCACATTGTTTGGACTTGTTCACACATGGTGTGAGTTCCCTATGCATTGTTAGCTTTTTTTCACACATGTTATGCATCTTGTTTTGGGTGCACGATTTAGGTATTGTTCACATGTGACCATGGGTTATTCCTACTACTTTTACCCTTCATTTAATCGCCATGGTGAAATTTCACATCATCATCTCGTTATATCACTATGTTACCATTTCAGATCTTGATCTTAGGAGATTCACTCATGCATTGACTTCATGGCTCTATGATTGGTATTTTGAGTTGCCATTTTGTGTCATGGTTCATATATCTTTCACCTATTTCACACATATTTTGTTACTTTAAGGTTTAACATCTATAATCTCATTTTGCAAACTTCATGCTGCTATGATAAGGTGGCATAATCATGTCATTGTTTGGATGTTCAAGCTTGCGGGTTTGTTGCCTAGTCATTTGAGGTATTATTTTAATGTGAGGAGGATCTATGGTCCAAATGGTCCACGTTCAATGACTTCATTGACTTGTTACTTGGTTACCTCGACATAGCTGGTTTGGCATTGTTCGCATGGGACGAGTCTTCTTTTGGTGACTTGTGCGAGTGTCCCACACTCTTAAGTCACCACCATGATTATGTTCTTGTTGGTGTAGATTACATCGACATGGATCTAGATGATGATGATGATGATGCATTCTGTTGTGATTTTCATGGATGCTTATGCATTGATGTGGATTTAGTTTATTGGGCATTCACTTTTGGTCATACCAGAGATCATCTTGAGAGCATTGTGTGTTTATTGACGCGGCACACCATCATGACACATTTGTCTTCAACCATGGTGGATATCTAGACCATGATCTTGTGGCGTATCTCGAGGCTTCCTGTAGGACCACCTTTTAGTGGTGGGATAGTGTTACTTCATATTCGATCCAAGTGGCCGTCTAAGTCACATGCTCGTGACTTAGGGTGATACAACTTATCCTTTTGATCCAGGTGGTACAAGATCTATGGCTAATGATTAGGCGACTCCTTGGTTTCACATTCAACCCTAGAGGATGCATTGTTAGCTTTGTCATTAGCATTAGACTAAATTTATTTCCATTTAATCTAAGAGGGGCCATGTTAAAACCCTAAGATCTCTCTAGATAATCAACATGCATAAACATGCATAAATCAGGCATAAGCGATCACACATGGGAAACGGAGAGTCAAGAGTCACTTGAGGGCCCTCCTATATAATAGGGGCATGGGGCACACTCAAGGGACGTTCTCTTGTGTAGAGGATTGTATCTACATTCTTGCCATTTCAATATAGAGCTGAGTGCTGTTGTATTGGAGTTATACCTCTTGGTAGTTATACCTCTTGGTGGTATGGGACACTAAGGTTAAGGTATGTGGTACTCCATTATATTTCATGTGTGATCCTTGGATGCCTGACCCTAACCTTAACCCTTAAGGTTAGTCCTAACCCATGCTCCACTAGAGCTTGTTCCCATGCTCCCATGCTCACAAGCCTAATGTGGGTTAGCCTCCTAGTATATGCACATATAATGTGCACATTACAGGTCATATGCCTTTGATGACCACATTGACATTTAGTTTTGGATGTGATTCTTGGCTTTGTATATAGCATACTATATGTGTTTTCTATGCGTGGCCACCCTTTGATTTTGAGGATGAAATCGTTATAGGAGGAAATGGTTTATAACAAAGCTATTTTCCACTAGCATATGTACACATTGGGGTTGAGGCACATAGGCTTTGGGCATGGGCTAGTGTGGACATATTTTAGGGTAAGTGGCTATATAAGTCAGCTAAAAGATAACTATTGTACCTTTTGATACCTATTATGATCTTTTGACTATTATGTCATTTCTTGGAGCTATTAGCTTCTTGTATGAGATTTCATAGCTTTCTTCATGAACCTATGGCTAGTCTAGGCATTGAGGAGCAACTTATGTGGAGGATTCCAACCATTGAGTTCTACTCTATCCCAAGATCCCTTCATTACACTCTATCCAAGCATACATACTTCACAGGGTTTGCTTGATTAAGGATTCACAAATATTTGCCCATTGGATATAGAAAGCTACATAATATAGATTTTCACACATTATCACAAAGTTCCAAGGATATTTTAAAAAAGATTTTCTCAAAGATTATCTTCATGGTTGTTGTTGTCCTTGTCTTCAAATTTGGTGGATCCATCCTCATCCTTATTCCTCTTATAGTAGTCCTTTATAACATTATTATCTATGGTTGATCAAGGATGTCCTTTTAACATTGCTATTTTCATGGTTGTTGTTGTCCTAGTCTTCAAATTTGGTGGATCCATCCTCATCCTTCTTCCTCTTGCAATCCTTTATAACATTGTTATATCTATGGTGATCGAGGATGCCAAAAATACTATTGTGCCATTGGTAGTTGATAATATGGGTGATATCACATTAATACTAATGGTTTAGTGTTATCAGTATATGCATTTGGGGCCATGCTAGTGTTATTGGTACTATAGATGATCCATTGTGCTAAATATTGAGCTAGTGTATTATTGGTGTTATGAACACAATCATGTTGGGATTGGGATTAATTGTTGAGGAGTCCAACTAATCACGTTAGGCATAATTGTTAAGGAGTCCAATTGATTATGTTAAGAAGTCCAATAAATCTTGTTGGAATTATTTATCAAGGAGTCTAATTAATCATATTGGAAGTAATTATTAGGGAGTCTAATTAGTTATTCTAACTGATGTGTTGGCACTTATGAGTAATACATATTGAGCTATGTGAGGGTATTGGTTGAGTAGTCCAATAAAACATGTTTCATATCCAAAGTAAACATCTTGCCATTTTTGTTACCTTTTACAACCAAGCGGCACTGATTTTTGAAGTCTTCCATAAAACATCCTTGAGGATTAAATCTCACTTGCAAATCCTGCTCAACCATCTATCTAATAGAAACAAAGTTCTTTGTAATATTTGGAACATCAAGTACATTTGCCAATACTTTGTTTTGCCATCCTACATAGACAATGGCACTTCACAGTGGGGTGTGCAGTTTCATCACTTGTTTTTACGTAACCTAGTTTTTCCATTTTTTAATGTGTCTTTAAACTACTCAGACCATGATTGGTCATGTGGTTAGAGGCACCATAATCCACATACCAAACATCTCTAGATTCTAATACATCTCTTGTTGTGGAATTGAGCATATGCAAGATCCATGAAGTTGCATGGCAATGAACCCATAGAGCAACATTGGAGGCTCCTCTCTGAAAAAGATTTTGTAAACTTGGACCACACGCTAAATATCTCCCTTTTAAAAATTTATGATATCTGGCTGGTACTTTGTAGCAAAGAGCTTGACAAGTCCATGGTGTAAGCATTCACCAACATCACATAATTATGCCACATACTTACACCATCTTTAGACCCCAACCAACTTCCATGGACTGATTTTGAGAGATTAGCTCTAGGTATTAAATACTTATTACTAGTATGCTTGTATCATAGAAAAGTAGCAATCGATCATTCATCAAAATAATAATTTCTAGATAATAAAATAGAATATACCTTTATCATATATTCTCCCTAGTGTGTTACTTGTGCGCACCACCACACTATCCATGTTTCTAGCATAGGAATGTCTATCGTCTTTGCATGTCCAATTTTTAGCCACACATAGAGGTTCTTAAATTCCATCTTTGCATCCTCATGGGATGGAGAATATTTCCATTGTCGGCATGGCATCTTGAACTCCTCTTATCATTGTGGAGAAACACACTTACATGTATTTTTAATCTTTACTCGTAACAAAACAATAATGGACTTTCTTTTTCCCTCAAGCACATTATTTATACCACCATCAAATACTATCTTGGCTACAAACCATTTTTCATAGGTGTCATCATCTATAAATCCCCTAAATTCAACTGTAGGGAGCCTTGGGGTACCCCTTCTAATCTTTACTCCTAATGAAACAAGCATGGCCTTTCTTTTTCCCTCAAGCACATTATTTATACCATCATTAAATTCTATCCTTGCCGCAAGCCAGGCCTCATCATCTATAAATCCCCTAAATTCAGCCTTAGCAAGCCTTGGGGTACCCTTCCTTTTCCTTGATGTTGTTAAGCATTTCCCAAAATAGGGTTTAGGCATTAATATCTTGCACTTTAAGGTTGATAATTGTAATTATGTACAACCCATTTGTGTAACTCTTATATAAATGGGTTGTACACACGATAAGCATTGTTGTACACACGATAAGCATTGTTGTCCAATTATGCATTTGCTTTGCAAAGTAAAAAAACACCCGTTGACTACCCAATTCTTCACCCATTGTGACTACCCAATTCTCCACTAGGCTTCATCTTGTTAACTAACTCTACACCGGTCCTTGAGTCAACATTTTGAACACATGACATCTTTAAAAGTAAGAAAAAACTAGTTGCCCTAGAAAGACCATGCTTTTAAAGTAGCCATAGATGCATCGCTTTTTGAGTTACAAAATGGTATCAAATCCTTCTGACAATGCACCGTGCTCTAGTTGGGATTATCTTTTCCATTGAGATAGCCTAAAATGCAACAAAAAATATATGAGACCTAATTTGATGTTTGATTTTAATGATTAAGGGAGGTGGGAAATAAGCTTTCACCTTCTTTTATCTAGAGTTGGTGTAATTTTATCCAACAATGTGGCCGTCATCCATTCTCTCCAGAGTGTCCAATTCTATCATAAATGTTTCTTTTAGAATAATTTCTTTAGCCATATTTTTTTGAATAGCTTTTGGTCTTCTAGTGCCATCTTGTTCTATGTATTTGCGTACCTTATCTCAGGCCATGCAACACCATCTCCAAACTGGGTGTAAGACCATTGTTGACCATTGTTGTTGGAAGTGAAGTGAAGTGATTAAGTATCTTTGGGTTATTGTTTTGTTTATTTTGCATGCTTCTAAGCTACCAATTCCAACAATACAAGAAAGAAATTTGAAATACAGAAACAAAGATTCATCTAACCCACTCTAATCCACATCTAATGGAGCTTTATTATGGAGTGGATTCCACTCTAATCCACATCTAATGGAGCTTTTATTATGGAGTGGATTCCACTCTAAAATCCACATCTAATGGAGCTTTATTATGGAGTGGATTCCACTCCTAATCATAACTAAGCTATTTCTTGATTGAATACAATGAGATCTAAGCCTTGTGGTCTCCAAAATCATACAAACTACCAATAAACTAGGGTTTCCCCTTCCAAGGTATGAAAATAGAATGCCCTAATGTGATAAGCTTTAAAGAAAAAACAAAAGCAAACAAATTAACGCATCTAAGGATTCACAACCCTATATTTTTTCGACGTGTGACATCCTAACCAACATTGGGAAATACTAATCCCAATAGCTTAGAATGGACGAAAGTATGGAGCTAAGCCCTAGGCTAGTCCCCATCGGTTTCATTGGTCACTCAGGAAAATAATATAAAGTTGACAAAAAGGACATTCTTGTATGCACCAAGGTGGGATACCACAATAAAGACATTTCAAAGAGCCATTGATTTCCACACTCATATTTGTCTTGCATATCTATAAAACCCTTCCTTGTTAATGCTTCTCATTCACTAGACTTGTATGTTCCACATGAGAACACAGAGAGTTTTTACATTGAAAATGCCCTCATACTTTCATATCCTCCACAGGAGAGCACAAAGATTTTTTACACTACAAATTCCCTCTCCATATTTTCAAAAGCCTGCCTTGCCAATTCACTAGACGTGTGTTCCAAACGAGAGCAAAAGAGTTTTTACACTACAAATGCCCTCCATATTCATCAATCCTCAAATGCCCTTCATAAAGAGTTTTTACAATCACAACATCAAAAGTTGCGGTGACCTCGTTTGTCTAGACATGCCCATCTATTTACTCTCGATTCCTTCTCCTCCGACTCTGTGTTAAGGCATAAATAAATTATTCCCATCATATGTAGAAGAAATCTCTTCAACTTATTTAATTTCTAAAACCAATTCAAATGCTGACCTCAATGACTCCTTGGTGGCATCTGTTTGATTCAGGCAATCACACTTTGTGTATCCTTACCGCTCTTGACCATATCTTGCTTTTTATCTTTTAATAGTCTATCACCTTCAACAACAAACTTCTACCCGAATTGAATGTCAAGATGGAAGACCATTTCATCCCCCTTCTTATAGCAGGAATCTCAAAACTCAGACTCCACTCCATACAACTAATGTAACCTAATAGAGATTTCTTTCATCCTAAATGACTTACTCAAATGAGCTATACTCACCTCTATCACCCCATTTTTTGAGTAGTCATGGATTTGTCCTCAATAAACAAGTATATTTACTCCATTGTTGTAGAAAAAGTGTGAGCTAGACAATATTTTTGAGCATTAGAAGTGTGAAGCAACAACAATTATGCACCTTATTAAACCAGAAAGATTTTTATAATCAATACAATAGTAATGATTATAATCAAAGGCTATCTAATGTTCATCAATGTTATTCTTATCGTTTGGATTCACATGATAATATTTATCTCTAAATTTGTACATGATTATAATCAAAGGCTATCTAACGTTCTCTCATCAATGTTATTCTTCTCTTTTGGATTCACATGATAATATTTATCCCTAAATTTGTGCACGATCTATTAATAAAGTCACTTGAAAATATTAATCTCTAATGAATTTATAAGGTATCAATTATCATGTTCAAATATCAATATATTGTACCTTCAAGAATTTTTACAACTATTTTTATGTGGAAAAACACTTTTTGCTGGTGAAATCTCCCATGTAAAAAAATTTAATTATTTTTTCAAGGGATAAATACTAGCCAACACATAAAAAAAACACATAACATTGATTTTTTTTGCAAAATAATTCACTCAAAAAGTTGAAATAAACTTGCATTGGGAGTTTCACCACCCAATGAGTCACTCTTTACAAAAGAAATTTAACATTTAAAATCTAGAGTGTATAATACAAGATTGAGAGAGAGAGAGAGAGAGAGAGAGAGAGAGAGAGAGAGATAGATAAACAACACAAAACAAATGATGAATGAAATGACTTCATTTATCATTTAAGGCAAATGGCTTAAATGGCTTTATTTAATGTTTGGCTTAAATGGCTTCATTTAAGCCAAACATTAAACTTAAAAAATTAAAGTATCTCAAAAATAGTGTCTGAAAAGAGGGTGAAGAAAAGGACAATTTTCACAAAAAATTTGTAAAAGGGGTTTCGTTAGCAAAATCCTTTTGCGCTTTTTTCTTTCTCATGCTCTACTTTACCACATGTTTATACACTTTTTCTCTCACCCATGCTTTTGGTCCTTTACCTGCTTACACAGGGTGGTGGTTGGGGTCAGGAAAGAAATATGGGGACCATCAAGTTTACATTCAAGTTTACATTTAATGGCCATCACTCATAGATCATTAAGTTCTCATAGAGCATTTTAATGGCCATCATCATAGATCATTTTAATGGCAATTATATTCAGTTTTCATTTATTAACCATCACTCACGGATCATATCACTTATAGCACATAACTTTCATATCTAATAATTATATCATATCCAAATCTTAAATTGATTTCATATCATATCTAATAATCATAACTCATAGCGCATATCCATGGCTTATCATATGTACTATAGTCATTCTCTACTCGTTTCAACTTGTAACTCTCATAAGCTATGGGATGTCCATCTTGCATTAGCATTGCCCCAATCTCGTAACCACTCACATCGACAGTTACAACAACTACAAATAATGGTCTAGTGAAATCACGTAGTTCTAAAATTGGTGAATAAGTAAGAGCTTATTTCAAAGCTTAAAAGGATCTACCATGTCTATTAGTCTAATAGAATTGCTTAGCTTTTTTTAGGAGTTCAATCAATGTACAATGTATGCAAAGTTCTTGATGAACTCCCTATAGTAGTTACATAATCCCAAAAATTATTGCAATTCATGTATCTCACGAGGTGTAGGCCAAGTAATAATGCTTTCCCTCTTACAAGATTGTATCTAAAGATTTTCTTTGATAGTTCTATTTTCTTCAGAGTTAGATGATTCTAAATCAACATGTTGTCTACTCCTCTTTCTATGAAAGGAAAGCATTCTTTTCCTTTCTCAACTCCAATCAGTTGGACTTATCATAGTCAATCCCAGCATGTTAACATGAATAAGAACAACAAAAACACCAATAACCCCAGCTAACACATAATCACTCGTAATGCTAAACACTAGCATGGCCCCAAATATGCATACATTAATAACACTAGCCCATTGATATTTAATATAGCATAACCCATGATACCAATTGCCATCATAGTGTAATGGTATCTCACACATGCTCTTTCTACCATAGAAGGATTAGCTAGCTAACGGTTAGCAATGCCACATAATGACTAAATAATGGGGACTCTCCCTACACGTGCATTTTGATACACACATGTATCTTTCTTTCCATGTACATTTAAAACACACATGTTCCAAGGAAACAATTATCCACTTATTAATATACATACTCATGAGTTTTTTCATATGAGAGTATTGTTGAAAATACAAGTGAATAGGGTGTGTGCAGGAACAAGCCCTTGGTTAGAGGCTGTAAAAGAGAATGAGTAAATGTGAAAGAACCTGTGAAAAGGTGAGAAGAATCTACTCTGGCAGAGAATAAAGGGTAGCATGAGAAGATTTAGGAAGTGTGGAGATATTCTGGAAAAAGTGAAGAGGTGGAGAGAATCATGGAAAAGAGGTGGAGTGAATCAAGGAGAAATCAGTGGGATTTGATGCTTGGATGTAAGCTCTATAAATTGAGGCATTGCCCTAATGAGAAATCAGTGGGATTTGATGCTTGGATGTAAGCTCTATAAATTGAGGCATTGCCCTAATGAGAATTTGCTGGTTTTTGAGTATCCATGCCTACATTAATCTATTTGTTAATTACCCACTAATTACGTCTTAATTATTTGCTAAATCACTTTGTTAATGATGTTGATTCTAGTGTTTGATCCACCATAGCTCATCACATTGCCCTAATTTCAATATGGTATCAGAGCCATGCCTAGAATCCATCATTTTGTGAGCCCATTATCTTGCTAATCATTTTGCTAATTAGAATTAGTAGAAAATTATAATTTTTCCTCTTTTTTCCCAACAAAGTAAAACCACCTCTGAGCCACCGATGATGTAGGCCACATGGTAGATGTATGTGTGAGCACTTTAGTCAAGGTCGCGGGCACTTATAGTAGCCTTGGACACATAGAGAGAGAGTGTCAAGGACTATGGAGTTTAGGGACTTGAGGCACTGGTCGCGGGCTATCAAGTAAGAGAGAAACTTGGTACAGGGTCCAGGTGTGCTAAGTTAACTTGAGGGGAGGTGTAGACACTAGTCGCGGACTATCAAGTAAGGGGAGGCAAACTTGGTATAGGGTCTAGGTGTACTAGGAGTATTCACTTGAGGGGAGGTGTTGAAAATACAAGTGAATAGGGTGTGTGCGGGAACAAGCCCTTGGTAAGAGGCTGTAAAAGAGAATGAGTAAATGTGAAAGAACCTGTGAAAAGGTGAGAAGAATCTACTGGGAGAGATTAAAGGGTAGCAGATTTAGAAAGTGTGGAGATATTCTGGGAAAAGTGAAGAGGTGGAGAGAATCATGGAAAAGAGGTGGAGTGAATCAAAAAGAAATCAGTGGGATTTGATGCTTGGATGTAAGCTCTATAAATTGAGGCATTGCCCTAATGAGAATTTACTGGTTTTTGAGTATTCATGCCTACATTAATCTATTTGCACTAATTACGTCTTAATTATTTGAGTATCCATGCCTACATTAATCTATTTGTTAATTATCCACTAATTACGTCTTAATTATTTGAGTATCCATGCCTACATTAATTACATCTTAATTATTTGAGTATCCATGCCTACATTAATCTATTTGTTAATTACCTACTAATTACGTCTTAATTATTTACTAATCACTTTGTTAATGATGTTGATTCTAGTGTTTGATCCACCATAGCTCATCACATTGCCCTAATTTCAACAAGTATGTCACAAGCAAAAGACCAAAACAAGAAATGTGTAAGGTTATAACATGGAGAATGTGCATGAAGTTATAGCAAAGTGAAAGCAAGGACAAGTAGCACAACATGTCGCATGAAGTTAGATGTAGGTAGAGGTGCTTGTGAATCAAATTAAGATGTTTTGGTATCAATAGAGCTTTGACATACTTACTGTCGAATTATGTAAAGTTTACAAGGATAATCAACGCTTCTATTGAAATTGTTTACAAGGGTATCTTTACCTCTAGCATCAAAATGAAAAAGAGTTCTGTAAGTATTTTTTGACTAGTTATTTTCCTTCTCCCATAACACTCAACTAGAGTTACAATTAATTCAACATAATCAAGGCTAAGTAGGACCTTTAGTTTTTCAAATGCCTCACTTATATATACTTTTTGTTCAAGATCAAAAGGTATAATGTATTAAAAAGATAAGGCTTGTTCAAAGCTTACACCTAGTCTTCAAGTTGAAGAAATGAGTTTTCTTTTTTTTGCATTTGCTTTAAACTCTTAATTCAAAGACATAACTTCAAACCTTTTCCTTGGTCAACTCTGGAAGGTGTAAGGCAACCGTCTCTCAAAGGAAACGTTTTTTTATAGGAAACCTTTTAGCTCCTTTTTATACAAGGACAAGAGCAAGTGGGCTAGTAAGAGAATAGGCACCAAATATGTACCCACCACCACCCCTTTAAAAAAACCACACACACCCAAAAAAGAAAAAAACCCCTATAGAAAAGAAAAACTTTATTTTCCTATTCACACTACAATACAAGCACAAATGAGAGTTCATTTAAGAATAAGAAAAGACATGAAGGTTCAACATATCATTAAATTTAGAGGCATGAAGATTGTATGATTAAATTGTTGCAAAGCATGCTATATTTTGCAAAGTATGATTAAATTGTTAATGGTTTGTGGAGAGTTGAAGAGAAAGTGTTGGTCTCATGAACTCTCCTGCTATATTTTAGCTTGGCTCTATAGCCAATCTTGTGGCAAATTTCATGAATTCATTGTCATAACTAATGCACCAAAAACGTAAGTGAAGTGAAAATTGGAGGCAAAACCCTATTCATAACGTTGATTGCTTACACTTCTTGTGGAACTAGAGTGTGAGCCTAGAGGCCTTTTTCTGGTGGGTCTACAAGCTTAGATTCATTTATATATGTTTAAATATTATGACGATATTTGCATCTACATATTCAAGACTCGTGGTTAGGGACTATCTAAGAAGTGGGTGTACTTATAAGAACATGCTAAGTTAATTTAACGAAGTACGTTGGTGCAAAATACTCCTTAAGGATTAGTCCATTTTCCTTTACCACAACTAATGATGTTTAGCAACTAGGGACTCAATTGATTATTAGGACAAAACATATTTCTTGAGTCTCAAATTGTACTCATTAAACCTAAAGCCCTTCTTATCTGTGTTTTCCATGTTGTTTGGGTATAGCGCAATGTGTAACGCTCTAATGGATCCTTACACGCTCACAAAAAATAGGTTCATCTTAACCTTGTTTGTAGTTTTGAATTTACAAAGGGATATTCTAGGTCTACTTGCATGTAGAACTTGTAAAAAGGGTGTTCTTTTCGTGAACTTTTCTTTGCTTGAGTCTTATCAATCCTTTTCACCCTGGGCTAAAGAGGAAATCATAGGTTTGAACAAGTTTTTTTCTTATATTTTCATCCAAATACTATGTCTTGAAAATTTTGATAAGGCAAATTTTCTCCATCCATATTTTTGAGGTGGATCTAGGTTAACATGACCTCGCTTCCTTGCATTGCCATCTTAGAGGATACACAATGACCAACTTTAGAGTGTTTTTCAACATGCATAGTTAATTGCACCTCAAGCATTTTTCACAAATCTCTATCATTATGACACTCAAATTTTGCCAAAATTGGCCAAGTTTGTTTTGGGATGGCTAAGTTATAAATTACTAGTATGTCACAAAAAAATGATGAGTGAGTAATCTAAACTTTTTTACCCTCACATTTGATAATTTTCCTCATCCCATAGACTTGATATGTTTTTTTGCCCTGGAAAGTCCGTGTCTTTTGTAGATGTCATATCTACTAAATAAATGACAAAGGCTAGTAGGCACTAGGTCGTATATAGGCTATCAATAGTAGTCGGCCCAAAAAAGCCAAAATCACAATCCATAGAACCATAGACATTAGATAAGGCTCCAAGGTTTACAAGTTGTGCGGAAAAATTAGCAGGAGGCATGTTGTGGATTAATAGTTGACCATGGACCAAAATTTCATCTAACAAAAGTGCAGTTCAATTGGTTAATTACCTTGACATATTTTAATATAAGAAACATAACAAGTTGAATAATAGGAAATTATCATCAAAATACAAGCCAAGGTGTAAAAACCATTTTACAACATTACAAGGAAGATAATAGGAAACAAGCTAAGAGCCTTTTCCCATGAGGTGTTGGGAAGGGCATAGTAAATGGCCATTGTGCTAGGGTTACATTTCCATGGGACGATTGTCATTGCTAATATGGATCCTTGCTGGTGTAGGGTAGAGGACATAATCGACAATATTGCATGGGAGGCGGACACATTGAAACAAAGGTCTATGTTAAGTCTTGATGACAACTTCACCCCTAATGGCCTCAATTGGACACCTTAGAGGTCTAGTTTTAATATGCACAAAAAACCGATTGAATATTTGCCTCAAAATTCAAAGCCAAGATTTTGAGAATTTTATTAAAAAAATTGGTAGATTTGTAGAATCTTGAAGGAGAGGTAAAATTGGTAGATTTTACCTCTTCTTTTTTTGACTGGTGATGGAAATATGTTTTTCTAATACTGATGCACTTGATACTTTGGGAACACACCAGGAGGACAAGTTCATTGGACCTGTGATGAATAATAAGATGAGTTAAGTGGACCATGGGAACAAACTCTAAAAAGAAAACATGTCCCATAGGCAAGTCATAGCTATGTGTATAGAAACATGGACCGGTAAAACTCCCAAACTATCAACTTCCAAGTCTTCATGTGAATACAATTTGACTCACATGCAAGTATATGTAGTATCAAAACCTTACAATGAACATTGCATTAAGTGATTTTTAATATTAAAAGTAGTTGACAAAACACATTTTGACTGTGTTAGAGTTGAAATTCTCCAACTCTAATTGGGAAACTTAAATTTTTAAAAAACAATTTTTTCTACCAAACCAACTACAATTGGAAAGAAAAAGGTGCAAACTTTACCAAAATCACATCGTATTATTATTATTTTTTAACCATTACACTTTTTGAGATTCAATTTTTTCAAATTGAATCACATTATATTATTATTAATTTTCAACTACTACACTTTCTGAGATTCAAAATTTTCAAATTGTACCCTACAATTTTGGAATATCATCCCCTAGATTTCAAGGTGAGGCGCCTATTTTTTCCCTCACACTGTTTCATTATGCAAGAGACAAGTTGCATAGAGATAGAATTGATTGACCACATGCCATTAGGCATGCGGGACAAGGGGGCAGGTATTGAGCCCGGGATATCGTGGTGTAGGCCAAGAGCCCTTCTTGCTAGGCCATCTCCCCCCCACCTCAACCACCACATGTTAAAAAACTCATCGTTTTCTAAGATTTGAATTTAGAAACATGAATATGAATTTTGGACCACTATTATAAGTTATATATGTGACTAGAAGAATCGGTCAGCCGAGGCCCCTCGAGATTGGTCATCGTATTGCCAAACACACATGTATCTTTCTTCCCCATGTACATATAAAACACACAAGTTACAAGAAACAATTATCCACATAATAATATACATACAAGTTTAAAAGACCAAAACAAGAAATGTGTAAGGTTGTAACATGGATGGCATGTGAACAAGGTGCATGAAGTTATAGTAAACTGAAATCACTAGCAAGAAGGACAAGTAGTGCAACATGTCGCATGAAGTTAGATGTATGTAGAGGTGCTTTGCGAATCAAATTAAGATGTTTTGGCATCAATAGAGCTTTGACATACTTACCTTTGAATTATGTAAAGTTAATAAGGATAATCAAAGCTTCTATTGAAATTGTTTACAAGGGTATCTTTATCTCTAGCATCAAAATGAAAAAGAGTTTTGCAAGTATTTTTTGACTAGTTATTTTCCTTCTCCCATAACACTCAACTAGAGTTACAATCAATTCAACATAATCAAGGCTAAGTAAGACCTTTAGTTACTTATATATATATTTTTGTTCAAGATCACAAGCTATAATATAATAAAAAGATAAGGCTTGTTCAAAGCTTACACCTAGTCTTTAAGTTGAAGACATGAGTTTTTTTTTAATTTGCTTTAAACTCTGGGTTCAAAGACACAACTTCAAACCTTGTCCTTTGTCAACTCTGGAAGGTGTAAGGCAACCCTCTCTCAAAGGAAACATTCTTTTATAGAAAACCTTTTAGCTCCTTTAAGAGCAAGTGGGCTAGTAAGAGAATAGGCACCAAATATGTACCCACTACCACCCCTTAAAAAAAGCCACACACACCCAAAAAAGAAAAAAACCCCCATATAAAAGAAAAACCTTATTTTCCTATTCACCACTACAATACAAGAACAAATGAGAGTCCAACTAAGAACAAGAAAAGGCATGAAGGTTCAACATATCATTAAATTTAAAGGCAAGGTTGAATTTTAGAGGCTTGAAGATTGTACGATTAAACTGTTGCAAAGCCTTTCTTGTTGATGGTTTGTTGAGAGTATACCCAATCTTGTGGCAAATTTCATGAATTCATTGTCATAAACTAATGCACACAAAAACTAAGTGAAGTGAAAATTGGAGGCAATACCCTACTCATAATGTTGATTACTTACACTTCTTGTGGAACTAAAGTGCAAGCCTGGAGGCATTTTTTTGGTGGCTCTACAAGCTTAGATTCGTTTATATGTTTAAATATTATGGTGATATTTTCATCTACATATTTAAGACTTGTGGTTAGGGACTCTCTAAAGAAGTTGGTGGCCTTAGAAGACCATGCTAACTCAATTTAATGAAGTACATTGGTGCAAAATACTCCTTAAGGATCGGTCCATTTTCCTTTACCAACTGATGATATTTAGCAATTATGGACTCTATTTATTGTTAGGACAAAACATATTTCTTGATGTACTCATTAAACTTAAAGCCCTTCTTATCTACGTTTTCCATGTTGTTTGGGCATAGCGCACTGTGTAACACTCTAATGGATCCTTACATGCTTACAAAAAATAGGTCCATCGTAACCTTGTTTGTAGTTTTGAATTTACAAGAGGATATGCTAGGTCTAATTGCATGTAGAACTTGTGAAAAGGGTGTTGCGAACTTTTCTTTGCTTGAGTCTTATCAATCCTTTTCACCATAGGCTAAAGAGGAATCATAGGTTTGAACAAGTTGTTTCCTTATATTTTCATCCAAATATAAGAATATCTTGAAAATTTAATGAGGCAAATTTTCTCCGTCCATAAATTTGAGCTAGATCTAGATTAAAGCGACCTCACTTCCTTGCTGTTGCCATCCTAAAGGATACCCAATGACCAACTTTAGAGTGTTTTTCCACAAGCATAGTTAACTGCACCTCAAGCATTTTTTCACAAATCTCTATCATTATGACACTCCAATTTTGCCAAAATTGGCAAAGTTTGCTTTGGGATGGCTAAGTTATAAATTAAAGCTCCATAGTTTCTTCAAAGTATGTCACAAAAAAGTGATGAGTTTCTTCGAAGTATGTCACAAAAAAGTGATGAGTGAGTAATCTCAACTTTTTCACCCTCACATTTGATACGTTTCCTCATCCCATAGATTTGCTATGTTTTTTTTTTTTTTGCCCCAAAAAGTCTTCTTGTCTTTTGTAGATGTCATGTCTACTAAATAAATCACAACGGCTAGTAGGCCCTAGGTCGTATATAGGCTATCAATAGTCAAACCAAAAAAAGCCAACACAAATTTCAAAATCACAATCCATAGAACCATAGACATTAGATAAGAATGCAAGGTTTACAAGTTGTGCAGAATAATTAGTAGAAGGCATGTCGTGGATTGATAGTTAACCATTGACCAAAATTTCATCTAACAAAAGTGCAGTTCAATTAGTTAATTACCTTGACATATTTTAATATAAGAAACATAAGAAGGTGAATAATAGGAAATTATCATCAAAATACAAGCCAAGGTGTAAAAACCATTTTACAACATTACAAGGAAGATAATAGGAAACAAGCTAAGAGCCTTTTCCTACGAGGTGTTGGGAAGGGTATAATAAATGATCGTTGTACTAGGGTTACATTTCCATGGGACGATTGTCATTGCTAAGATGGATGCTTGCTAGTGTAGGGCGGAGGACATAATCAACAATGTTGCATGGGAGGCGGACACATTGAAACAAAGGTCCATGTTAAGTCTAAACTTCACCCCTAATGGCCTTAATTGGACCCCTTGGAGGTCTAGTTTCGATTGAAATTTTTCCTTGAAATTCACAGCCAAGATTTTGAGAATTTTATTAAAAATACTGGTAGAATTGTAGAATCTTGAAGGAAAGGTAAAATTGGTAGATTTTACCTCTCCTTTAACACTGATGCACATGATACTTTGGGAATACACATGAGGACGAGTGCATCGCACTGGTGAACATTAGAAGAGTTAAGTGGACCATAGGAACAACCTCTAAAAAGAAAACATATCCCAGAGGCAAGTCATAGTTATGTATAGAAACATGGACTGGTCAAACTCCCAAACTTTCAACTTCCAAGTCTTCATGTGAATAGAATTTGACTCACATGCAAGTGTATGTAATAATTCAAAACCTTACAATGAACACTACCTTGACTGATTTTTGATATTAAAAAAAGTTGACAAAACGCATTTTGACTGTGTTAGAATTGAAATTCTCCAAATCTAATTGGGAAACTTAATTGTTTTAAAAACACTTTATTCTACCAAACCTACTAAAATTGGAAACAAAAAGGTGGAAACTTTACCAAAACCCCATCATATTATATATATATATTTTTAACCGCTACACTTTCTTCTGAGATTCAAATTTTTCAAATTGAATCACATCATATTATTATTGATTTTTAACCCTGCACTTTTTGAGATTCGATTTTTTCAAATTGAATCACATCATATTATTATGAATGTTTAACTCTGGACTTTCTGAGATTCAAATTTTTCAAATTGTAGCCTACAATTTTGGACCTAGATTTCAAGGTGAGGCACCTATTTTTGTTTCAAATAGAGACGGAATTGACTGACCACATGCCGGTCAAGCATGCGGGTGTTAGGGCCACTAGGCCATCTAGCCCACCTTAGCACCACATGTTAAAAGACTCTTTCAAGGTGAGACGCCCATTTTTCCCACACACTGTTTCATGCAAGAGGCAAGTCACATAGAGACGGAAGTGACTGACCACATGCTAGGGCAAGAGCACTTACCACTAGGCCATCTAGCCCACCTCATGTTAAAAAAGACTCATGGGTTTCTAAAATTTGAATTTGAATTTTGGATTTTTGGACCAATATTATAAATTATAAAGAAAGGGTCAGCCCACCAGGCTGCGCTTTGGGGCTTTTTTCCCAGTCAAACCCCTCATCAATTTCTCCCGAGCTTCCTGGCATTTCTGTGTATTTGAAGGCCCCCTATCGATGGCAACAGGTATCCCTTAACTCTGCAGCTTGGCCCTTTGCATTGGATTGAGCTCACAGACCCAAAAGCCTTCTTTATATAAACCCAATTTGCGCTCTCTCTCTCTCTCTCTCTCTCACACACACACACACACACACACACACACACACACACACACACACACACACACACACTCCCTCTCTGCGCTTCAACAGAAACCTTCTCCACATCACAACCCATCTCCAAATACACAAGATTTCTTGTTTGCAAGTAGATTTCTAACAACCCATTAGCTGACATTTCTTGTCGCCTCTGCCATCACCAAGCCTTCGCACAGAGAGATCAGTCTAACTATGTTGCAAGACCTTCGGCTTTGCAGCCTGCTTCTTCTCATACTGCTCTTTCCTCAGGCTCAATCAGGCAGGGTTAACTTCTTTCATCACCATCACCAGCATCATTCTCACAGCCACCACCATGCAACATCAACAGAGAGCAAGCAAATCGACGCCTCCCAGTATGGGTCTTCACAATCTCACATCCAAATGGTTACAGTGTCAGAAAATAGGTATGATCAGCATGGAGACTCCAACATAGAAATGGTTAGTATGTCACAGAATCATCATGTGCAAGAGTTGGATGGCATGTTGGATACTCCTGTGTCAGGGCCTAATCCGGGCGGCAATTCCCAGAGCCTCGCAGTATCAGGGCCTAATCCAGGTGGCGACTCAGAAAATCTCACAAACATGTTGGACACTCCTGTATCAGGCCCTAATCCGGGCGGCAATTCCGAGAACCTCGCGGTATCAGGGCCTAATCCAGGTGGCAATTCAGAGAGCCTTGCAAGCATATTGGACACTCCTGTATCAGGTCCTAATCCGGGAGGCAATTCCCAAAACCTCGTGGTATCAGGGCCTAATCCAGGTGGCAATTCAGAGAGCCTTGCAAGCATATTGGACACTCCTGTATCAGGTCCTAATCCGGGAGGCAATTCACAGAGCCTTGCTGTATCAGGACCTAATCCAGGTGGCAACAAAAAGAGCCTTGCAAGCATGCTGGACACTCCTGTATCAGGTCCTAATCCGGGAGGCAATTCACAGAGCCTTGCTGTATCAGGACCTAATCCAGGTGGCAACAAAAAGAGCCTTGCAAGCATGCTGGACACTCCTGTTTCAGGGCCTAATCCAGGAGGCAATTCAGAGAACCTTGCAAGCAGGATGGACACTCCTGTATCAGGCCCGAATCCAGGCGGCAATTCGCAGAGTCTCGCGGTGGTATCAGGGCCTAATCCAGGTGGCAACTCACAGACTCTTGCAAGCAAACTGGACACTCCTGTGTCAGGTCCTAATCCAGGAGGCAATTCACAGAGTCTCGCGGTATCAGGGCCTACTCCAGGTGGCAACTCACAGACACTTGGAAGCAAACTGGACACTCCTGTGTCAGGTCCTAATCCAGGAGGTAATTCACAGAGCCTTGCTGTATCAGGGCCTAATCCAGGTGGCAATTCAGCTAGTCTGACCAATGTGCTTGACACCCCTGTATCAGGGCCAAACCCTGGGGCTAAGTCACAGACTCTAACTGCAGTTTCAGGCCCTAATCCAGGTGGCAATTCACAAATTCTAGCTGAAGGTTCAGGCCCAAATCCAGGTGGCAATTCACAGACCTTAGCAGCAAGCTCAGGCCCCAATCCAGGTGGCAATTCACAGACCTTAGCAGCAAGCTCAGGCCCCAATCCAGGTGGCAATTCACAGATCTTAGCAGCAAGCTCAGGCCCTAATCCAGGTGGCAATTCCAACATCTTGATGGCCACAAAGCAGTCTGAAGTAGAGGTAGGACACCATTCAAAACTTGAAACATTCAAAGCTGAGGAGGATCTTGTAATAGTCATGGATTCTTCAGTGTCAGGGCCTAACCCTGGTGGCAACTCACAAACCCTAGCCGCTAGCTCAGGTCCCAACAGTCACATCTTTTCAGCAGGTTCAGGCCCCAACCCAGGAGGAAACACAGTCAGCTTAGCTGTTTCAGGCCCTAATCCTGGTGGTAATCATCACATTTTGTCCACTACTTCAGGCCCTAATCCCGGGGGAAATTCAGAAAGCTTGATGGTTTCCGGGCCCAATCTTGGTGGTAACAGTGAGGCCTTATCAGCAAGTAATGTTGCTGTATCTGGGCTTAATCCTGGTGGTAACTCAGCAAGCTTAATCAGTGTTCTTGATACTCCTGTTTCAGGGCCTAATCCAGGCGGAAATTCTCAGATTCTCGCAGCCTCTTCTGGGCCTAATCCTGGAGGCAATTCTGATATTCTGATGGTGACAAGACCTTCTGCTATTTTCTCTGTTAATGGGTCTAAGCAGGTGGGCACAAATTTGGCCTCATCCGGACCAAATCCTGGTGGGAATGCAGCGCAATTGGGTACAAATCTGGCCTCATCCGGACCCAATCCTGGTGGAAATGCAGCGCAATTGGGTACAAATCTGGCCTCATCCGGACCTAATCCCGGTGGGAATGCAGCGCAATTGGGCACAATTCTGGCCTCATCTGGACCAAATCCCGGCGGGAATGCACGAAGCTTGCATGCAGGCGATGGCGCCAACACTGGGGCATCTGCGCCACCATCAGGTCCCAGCCATAGCCATAACTCTGCGCAAAGCCTCTTTGCAGAGAGAAAGTTGGGAGAGAGAACCTCCCAAGGAGTTATAGAATGTGATCCACAAGAAGGCTTCTTCTAAAGAAGAGCATGGGGGCTGCAACCCTAAAAACCCCTTCAGAGAGAGAACCCACATCTTGATTTTTTTTTTAATTTTTTTGGGGGTGAATTTTCTGTTGCCCCCTTCTTATATAGAGAACACAAAATAAGATCTGTAGAAATTGCAGATACAAAAATTAATTGAGAACTCAAAACAGTTTAATTTTCATAAATTGTACTTTTCATGACCCTACTCTTTCTTTCCCATTTCTAACCATTTTTGCAAATTCCTTATGTTGAAATTAATAAATTTAAAAGGAAGAGAGACCCTTGGAGTAAATTTTCTATAATAAGGGCAACACCTCCATCATTCATATACTCCTCTTGTATGCCCACATAAAGTATAGAAGACCATTTTGCAACCGAAATTGAGGGCAACTCTTCATGTGACCCTTGGTGTAATTTTCCTATCATACCGGCAACATCATTCATATACTCCTCTTGTATGTCCACATAATTAAAGTATAGAAGACCATTTTGCAACCGAAATTGAAGTAACTCTTCATGTGACCCTTGCTATAAGTTTTCTATCTAACGGCGGGCAACACCTTCATCATTCATATACTCCTCTTGTATATCCTCATACCCTTGGGTGACGGTCTCTTGTATCGTGCACTCTCTTTGTCACCAATGAGAGGGGCAGGCGCCCTGTACATGGGTGTTCCTTCAGAAGAATGTTGAGCCTTCCCGTCCCTTCGTCAAGAATGTTGAGCCCTCCCGTCCCTTCATCAAGAATGTTGAGCCTTCCTTTTCCCTTTATTGTTCCCGTCCTTCCGTTAAGAATGTTGAGCCTTCCCATCCTTTATTCAATGCCAAGATGCTCAAACCGTTTCATACTAGTACTATATTGCTTCCAGAGCAGAGCCTTCCTTTGGCCGGCACCTTAAGCTTTCCACCTACAAGGATATTTCTTTAGATTCGACCACTTTTCCAAAGACTGAGATTATTACCGTTAATCCAAAGACTACCCTTAATCCGGAGACTACCCTTAATCCAGAGACTACTATTAATCCAAATTATTACTCCTAATCCAGAGACTACTATTGGTACCAGTTCTGAGACAGAGATTATCGCGCTCAATTACGTGTCGATTATAAGACTGAGGCAGAGATTGCCTTGACTGATTCAAGTGATGACAATGATGATGATGACCTTAGCATCATATCGGTGAAAGGTTCTCTATTACATTCAATTGACAGGAAGGTCATAAAGGATGTTATTTCGAGTCTCTCTAAGAAAATACCGAAAAGTTCAAAAAGATTCTTATATGTCCAACACATATGCGACCTCCTTGAAGAAAGAAAAAGGGACATACGCCTTGACCCTCAGAATAAGGAGACTCTCTTGAAATATTTACAGCTCTTAATAGAGAAATCTACTGTATTGTTTGACGAGAAATCGATATACAAGACCTCCATTGATTTGTTTGATAGGTTGACAAGCGATCCCGTCACTTTAGAGAGAAGATCTTCGAATATGAGGAATACATTGGTTGAGACAATAAAAGATGAGTATATAATAGATATATTAAACACCCTAGATGTCTATATGGTGGAAGTGCTGATAATCTACGCTTTGGGCCAAATATTTAACGATATAGCGAAGAACAGTCCTGTAGTAAAAGCCGTAACACTAGTAGGCAAGCTGGGTAGAATAGTGTTGAAAGGCCCTGTCTCTATTTTGGATTCTGAAGACGAGGACCTACATCTAGAGTTTGTAATCAATATGGATGAGAAAATCTTTAAGTTGGGGGACGCTATCTTAACTATTTTAATATCTAAGGGCCTATTGGCGTTACCTCTCTGAACTCCCTAGGTCGGGTCACTAGCATAGAAGACTGGACTAGAGAAACTCTAGCAGTGGTAACAAGCTTGAACGAGATCGGGGATATATCAATTCCCTGCCACTTGAATCGCGAAGCGAACTCAAGTGAACCGTTCGATGACTCAAGAGACTTGTGCCATGAAACTTCGATCCCAATCACCTTGAGCAGATGCAAGTACTGCTTTGCACCTTCTTCGAACCTATTACTAGGTCATCTCCGAGGATAGCATAATTGGAGAACCACGTCCTAGAACCTACTAAGTAGGCCGCTTGCTGTATCAACAAGTGGTGCAGTAATGGAAAGATTCCCCACCCGGACAAAGCCCCTAAAGGGGTACCGATGTAGAACATAACCCAATCCTCTTCAAGAAGCGGGTCATACCTGATGCCTTTTGGGACATCAAATGGCCTATGCATTAAATACATCCAACTCATCGCAATGTCGCTCCCGAATAGTGACTCCACAAGCTGTGAACACAGCGTGGAAGGAATCCTGTTCGTTTTGCCGACTTCAGATCAAAGCAGAAATACTTCTTACCTTTGAGCCAGAGGGCGGGCGATTGAAAGTGTCACCAAGGACACGCGGAGTGGCTTTTCCAAGAAAGCAAGCCGAAAAACCACCTTATCACTCAGCAATGTGCATTGGTTGCTATTCGAGCAATTAGGGTTGGGTTTGACAAACTCCCGGAAAGCGAGAATTCGAATTCTCGCCTCGTCACACCACACCATCAAGTCAAAGTCCCTGGACATGACCTTCCGGAGAAACTAGTAAATAGAATACGCGGTGCACCTGCAACCCTCGGCGCCTCGACTGGACCCCTCGAGGTCATAGTTGAACGGTTCGCATACATTCTGGCCCCACTTACTTCTCAATCGAATAAGGAGCTCGAATCATTAAGAAATACTGATCCGAGCATTCGCTCGTATTCTGAAAGATGTGTCGTACTAGAGGTGCTGGTCAAGCGCAATCAACAACCCGTATCCTTGGGGAGCAGAGAACAGGGTGAGGCAGCCAGAGGAGCGGAATGAAGTTCGAAATAATGAGGTAGCCTTGAGGAGGCTCTTGAGAAAGTGACTTCTCTCTAGTGCCGACACGATCGAAGTGGTGAACCGAGAAAAGAATCGTGAACTATTACTGCAGCCAACGACACACCCTTATGACATAGTTTCGACAGTGTGATGGGATGGGACCGTGTCTTGGATAAAGTCTAAACTCTAGAAAAAGAAGAAAGGGCTATGGGCACGTATAAACAATAGCTCCCTTGTGTTTGCCCATATGATACTACATGCTGCACATGGAACGAGGACGGGGGCGTAGTTCAATCGGTAGAACGCATGTTTTGCAAGTATGAGGTTATCGGTTCAAGTCCGATCGTCTCCATTCGTATAGAGATTGGCACATTAGATAGAAATCCAAAAGCGCCACCGGCACAGCAGACGGGCGACACACGTGCTACAATGGCCGGGACAAAGAGCTGCGACGACCGCGTGAGGGCAAGCTAACCTCTTTTACGCATATTAGGTTTTAGGCCACATTACATGTGGGAACACTTTAAAGATCTAAGTGCGCTTGTCCCCAAAGACTTGGATATGACACAATGGACGATCCACAGGATTGGGGAATGAAAAAGCATGCACTCGCTCCAGATTGGAAAAACATCCAGACTGGATAGCAGAGGTCCAACCCCCAGAGACTTTACGTGGAGCACCCAGGCTTATCGCTATGGCTCAATTTCAAGAAGGAGGCCCAGGTAAAGAGAAAGTCCAAGCTAAACCAAAAGGTTTAGCGAGACTTACAGGTAACGACTGCCCCGCCGTCTCCAACATGGACTCAGTGAAATTGAATTCTCTGTGAAGATGCGGAGTACTAATGGCTAGACGGTAAGACCCCGTGCACCTTTACTATACTTTTGCAGTGACATCCTTGATTTAATGTGTAGGATAGATGGGAGGTGATGGCACGCAATGTCACCACCAATCTTGAAATACCACTCTCTCGTCGTTTGGATGCCTAACCGCCGCTGCTGTCAGAAGCGGGATATTGCAAGGTGGGTAGTTTATCTGGGGCGGATGCCTCCCAAAGAGTAACGGAGGTGTGCGAAGGTAGGCTCAAGCTAATATTCTGACAGCTTGTGAGCATAATGTTATAAGCCTGCCTGATTGTAAGACTTACTTGTCAGACAGAGATGAAGGTCGGCCATAGTGATCCGGGAGTCCCGTGTGGAAGGGCTCTCGCTCAACGGATCAAAGGTACGCCGGGGATAACAGGCTGATGACTCCCAAGAGCTCTTATCAACGGAGTCGTTTGGCACCTGGATGTCGACTCATCACATCCTGGGGTTGAATAAGGTCCCAAGGGTTCGGTTGTTCGCCGATGAAAGTGGTACGTGAGTTGGGTTTAGAACGTCGTGAGACAGTTCGGTTCCTATCTACCGTTGGTTTGCCGAGAACTGTGAGAAGCTTACCCTAGTAGTACGAGAGGACTGGGTTGGGTCAACCTATGGTGTTCCGGTTGTTGTGCCAGTAATAGCGCCGGGTAGCTAAGTTGGTAGGGAAGAACCGCTGAAAGCATCTAAGCAGGAAATCCTTCTGTAGACATGTTCTCCTACCAAGTGAAAGAACATCACTTCGATAGGCGAGAGGTGAAAGCGCTGCGAGGACGATGGGCTTCCTCGTACCAATCTATTTCCAATCGAAAAAAAAGAGATAGTAATAATAATAAAAGGAATAACTTGGACGGCAGGTCCCGTGTCTCCGGAGGCTATACACAAAACCATGCTATGTGAACACATCGGTGATTCGAAGAGAAGGCAAAACAAAAGGATTGATAAACACGAAAAAGCGTGACCCTGAGCCAGCTACAGAGTGCTGCTACTCCGGGTCGACATGGTCGCCTCAATCCCTCCCGCCAAGAACCCTCGGTAAAGAACCCCGCAAAGGGTCAAGCTCTGTCTAGCGGAGCCGGGGTGTCTAGAGAAGAAAGTGGCGGACGAGGGCCCGAGTGGGTCGGGAAGAGCAGCAAGAGATTCTGATCCCCGCCCCACATTCTCTCTCAAAAGAGCTTTGCTTCCCCTGTTTGCTCACTTGGTGAAAATGGTAAACACGATAGACTTAAAATCTGTTCCATTTCACAATCCCCCCCCATTTGCGTAGACTTTAATAAGGGTTTTTTGCCTTAAGAAAGGGTTCGTGCGCTATAGTCTTTTGCTCGTACGATGAGCAAACGATCTTAGAATTGAGATCCGACTGAAGCGTTTCGACCGCGGCAGTGAACCCTACAAGACGCCATTCAGAATGGCCCCTTCCCAGAAACGTCAGAGTATTTCCCTGAGAGGAGCGCGCAACAAAGAGATTAGGTTAGCAAAGCTCGGGATTGGTCCAAGGTATCCCTCATACCATTGGGAGAATAAGGTTCGCCGATTGAGGCGAGAGATTATGATGCTGCCTAGTTCTGAGGGCCCAGGCTAGTGTAGTGAATAAGCCCACCCTAGTGTGCAGACATCCCTCTGAGGGGCGGGAGGATCGAGCGATGGAGCCTGAGAGGGCGACAGGCCGGCTTGAGTCCTCGCCACAGCGGCCGACGATGAGGTGTATGGTCCCGTAGGGTTTTGCCCAGCATGTAGAGGCTAGAAGGCTGAATTTTAGATCATCGGCAGAATAAAGGAAAAGAAAAAGAGAGCCAGTTTTGCTTGTATGGAATTGATTCATGTATAAACTTTATATATATATATCTTGTCTTTGGCATGATTGTATTGCATAAAAAGGCTGTCTTAACAAACCTTGTGAAAAGGGCTTTAATTAAGGAACATGTTTATTTATGTCAAACAGTGTGGTAGGATTAATTAGAAAACAAATTGATGCGTGAGTAGGGTGGAAAGTGGGAGGATGGAATGCCTCGATGGCACCATCCTATGGACGGGTGGACCCGATTAGTCGGGTAGCTTTCCAACAGATTAAGTGAAAGCCCTACACTAGATAATTAGGTTCTTGGGCAACTCTATTCTAGAAGACTAGGTCAGCGGGTTGTGCCTTGCATGGATGAGGAAAAAAAGCGTTACCTCTAGAGATCAAGTCTAGTAGTTGCCCAATTTATGATAAATTATCCTATGGGTGATTTGACTTTTAGAAGATCACGCTTCCCCTGCGGGATGATAGGACTAGGTCTTACCTATGAATCGTATCCTTGAATCTCTATATGGTCAAGGTGTCGATGAATAGGAAATTTTCTCCAAGTTAAGACTTAGTGGACTATCTTAAGTGTTTCTCCTATTTTAGAAGGGGGAACCTTACAATTGGTATCAGAGCCAAGTTTAGCTCCTAGGAATTGCCATTTAAGGAGTGTTTTGCAATGAATGTTTTACCTAACATAATGCTAATTAATAAAAACATCCTACTAAAACAAATAAGTTGAATTGATGTTTGAATGATTGTAGGAAGAGGAAGATGCCTACTCGAAGTTTCTAGTTTTCCAATGCATCTTCGAGACTACTAGTCACTCCTCAAATTTTGAGTTCCGTGACACCATGGTGCAGATACTAGAGAAGATGTCCCTCCCTCATTTCTCTTGTATTGAAAGAGGATGGGGTAGAGATTTCTGGAGTCGTGGACCGAGATATTTCTTCATCCGAGCAGATCGAATTGGGAACCTCACCACCGACCTAAAGCGGATTTGTTGGATTGAAAAGTTGAAGATGATCCGTTTATTTTGGGAACCTCACCACCGACCTAAAGCGGATTTGTTGGATTGAAAAGTTGAAGATGATCCGTTTATTTTGGTTTGTCGGTACCCCCAGGGCCGACACCTCTGTGACTATAGGTGGGATTCGCATACCTCAGGATTGCTGGGTGTATGACCAAGTGATGCAGATCTTACCTGCTGCTTGCTGATAGAGTAGTTGTGTTGGGATCTACCCCAATCCAGAGTCTACCACCCTTACCATCAGTTTTTAGAGTCTTAGAAACTACAGAGGAACCCCCATATTTCACCTATGTGGACCGCTCTACCCTTATGTCATAGTCAAGCTTAGGAATTTCCCTTGATGGCAAATAAGACTAATTATATTAGTCTTAGATCTTTGTAATAAAACTCGTCCTTGTAAATATTTGGAAATAAAATGATTTCAATGTTTTACTCTCCAAAAATAAGCGTTGTGCAAATATGAATCTTGTAATCTTAAAATTGTTTTTACAATGATGGTGGCCAGGATGATCACCCTCCACTTTCCAATGCGCTTTACACTGATACCCAGGAGAAGAAGCTCCTGCTCAAGCAAATGCAACCTCCCTCCTTTAAAGGAGAAGGTTCAAAGGTTGAGAAGGATGTTGAAGTTTGGATTGAGGCGATGGACGATTATTTCTCTGCCGTCGGTACTGGAGTAGCAAATCAGTCTATGCTTGCACGATTTCGCCTCATCGGAGATGCTAAACTCTGGTGGAAACAATGGTGTCGTGACAAGGAAGTCACCGAGCATTCTCAAACGTGGGAAGACATCAAGCAGGCAGTGAAGGAAAGATATCTTCCCCCATTCCATGAATCCATAAAGATGAATGATTTTTTTAGTCTTATGCAGTGCGGCTTAACTCTTGAGGACTACTATTCCAAATTTATCACTCTTCGGAATATGCCCCAGCTATGACTACTTCCCAGCTGTTGAAAATACAAGTGAATAGGGTGTGTGTGGGAACAAGCCCTTGGTTAGAGGCTGTAAAAGAGAAGATATAAATGTGAAAGAACCTATGAAAAGGTGAGGAGAATCTACTGGGAGAGAATAAAGGGTAGCATGAGAAGATTTAGGAAGTGTGGAGATATTCTGGGAAGTGTGGAGATATTCTGGGAAAAGTGAAGAGGTGGAGAGAATCAGGGAAAAGAGGTGGAGTGAATCATGGAGAAATCAGTGGGATTTGATGCTTGATGTAAACTCTATAAATTGAGGCATAGCCCTAATGAGAATTTGTTGGTTTTTGAGTATCCATGCCTACATTAATCTATTTGTTAATTATCCACTAATTACGTCTTAATTATTTGCTGATCACTTTGTTAATGATGTTGATTCTAGTGTTTGATCCACCATAGCTCATCACAATGCTCAAATTTCAACATGGTATCAGAGCCATGCCTAGAATCCATCAGATTTATGAGCCCATTATCTAATTAATTAAGATTAGTAGATAATTAAAAAATAATCAAAATTTTAGTTATTTTTCACTTCATCTCTGTATCCCCAGCCAGTGGAGGAGTCCATTCACCTTGCACACTCACAATTAGGGCAAACCCTTCTAGCATATGGTAGCCACTTCAAAGCTCTTCAAGCCTATCAAATCGGCGCAGCAAACCGCCAAGGCGTTTAGGAGAAATCGTGAAATTTGTCGGTGCTTTTTTTCTGAAGGAGATTGGAGATTAATTCTTGCTCAGTTCAAATGTCTCTAATTCCTCCTAGCACAAGGTGTATTCAAGCATGCTCTACAAGCTGGTGAAGACAAAATTCAGTTTCATCAAGTCTACAGTGAGATCCAAGCTCTTTATCAAATCTACAGGTGACTTTGGTAAAACAGAGATTAAGCTTTCAATATTTGGTCAAATCTTGTGTTTCTTGGCTTAATCCTCTACTAGACTCATTGCTATTGATGCTTTTGAATGCATTTGAGCTCATTTGAAGTCTAAGGCACCAGATCTGGACTCCCCGCATACTCTGTTTTTTGCACACAAAATAGTGGATTAATTTGCTAATCAATGATTAATCAGTGCTAATCACTATATTTTGGTGCAATTGAGGGTTCAAATTAACCATTAGGTATCTGATACAGATCCCTATAACTTCAGATTTCAATTCGGAGTTGGTTTGATATTCCAACCATCCCGTACAAATTGGTTACCCTTGATTTAACGTAATTTTTGGTAAAATTGGAATGATAAATTTGTGAAAATCATCATTTTGCATTTAACCCTTGGTTAATGCCTGCAAATTACACTCAAATTCAAGATTATTCACAGGCAGAGTTGCATTTGGGAATGTGCATAAGAATGAATGCTATACGCATTATGTATTGGGCACATTACATCAGTGTAAATATGGGATCAGACACTGCCCTTGTCCAGAATAAGGCAAGAGGTAAGACCTCCCGCATAAATTTGGGTTTGCATTGCATAATGACGCAAGATGAACATCAAAAGCCCAAAGGAACTGTCAGCAATACATTGAAACATGTTGCTCACATGGAGCAAGAAGACCTGACGGACAAGCTCATGGCCCCAGCCATGAAAGAAGAAGAATATCTCTTTCCAAGAGGAAGATCCACACCAAGAAGATCTAAAGGAAGACATGGACACGAGAAGAGAAGCTACCACAAGAAGACTGAAAGAAGAGACGGACGCGTGGAGAGAAGCTGCCACGACAAGAAGACTGAAAGAAGAGACGGACGCGTGGAGAGAAGCTGCCACGACAAGAAGACTGAAGACAAGAGAAGATATGAGGCTCCAAAGAGTGAGGAGCCATGTAAAAATCTCAGAGAGAGAGAGAGAGAGAGAGAGAGAGAGAGAGAGAGAGAGAGAGAGAGAGAGAGAGAGAGAGAGAGAGACCCCACAACCCAATGAATCCTACCCCAACAAAGTAAAACCACCTCTGAGCCACCGATGATGTAGGCCACGTGGTAGATGTATGTGTGAGCACTTTAGTCAAGGTCGCGGGCACTTATAGTAGCCTTGGACACATAGAGAGAGAATGTCAAGGACTATGGAGTTTAGGGACTTGAGGCACTGGTCGCGGACTGTCAAGTAAGAGAGAAACTTGATACAGGGTCCAGGTGTGCTAAGATAACTTGAGGGGAGGTGTGCTAGGCACTAGTCGTCGTGGACTATCAAGTAAGGGGAGGCAAACTTGGTATAGGGTCTAGGTGTTCTAGGAGTATTCACTTGAGGGGAGGTGTTGAAAATACAAGTGAATAGGGTGTGTGCGGGAACAAGCCCTTGGTTAGAGGCTGTAAAAGAGAAGATGTAAATGTGAAAGAACCTGTGAAAAGGTGAGGAGAATCTACTGGGAGAGAATAAAGGGTAGCATGAGAAGATTTAGGAAGTGTGGAGATATTCTGGGAGATATTCTGGGAAAAGTGAAGAGGTGGAGAGAATCAGGGAAAAGAGGTGGAGTGAATCATGGAGAAATCAATGGGATTTGATGCTTGATGTAAACTCTATAAATTGAGGCATAGCCCTAATGAGAATTTGCTGGTTTTTGAGTATCCATGCCTACATTAATCTATTTGTTAATTACCCACTAATTACATCTTAATTATTTGCTAATCACTTTGTTAATGATGTTGATTCTAGTGTTTGATCCACCATAGCTCATCACAATGCTCAAATTTCAACACCAGCAAGTGGCTCGTTTCTGCCAAGGGTTAAATGAACCCTTAGACTCCCGCCTTGAAGCAATGAGGCCAAGCACATTACAGGATGCTCTCATACGAGCAAAGCCCCTTGTGAAAGAAATGAAGACTGACAAACCTAAGCATCAAAAGAGATCTTACCTTGAGGCAAATCCTAAAGATCAACCCTACAAGAAACCTTTGTTAGAAACATGGCGAGCAGAAATTAGACTAAAGCTGAAAACTGAAATCAGAGAAGACAAAGACACGCTGAGATACTTCCATTGATGTGACCCCTTGAATATATAGGGGGAAAGTACAAGAGCTGAGCATGAGTGCATATGGGATAAATCCCTAAGTGCCACATGGCATACACTGAGATGACCAAGACTAAAAGTACTCCTAGTGAGCATTTAGTAAAAGTACTCCTAGTGAGCACTTAGTTCCAACACCCTCCTTAAGTGATACTAGGACATGACTGACAAGATGACAGATGACAAAGATAGATAATAAGGCAAGATGAAGAGACTGAGATGACTGATGACTAGACAGACAGACAAGCCAAGATAAAATGACTAAGACTGAAAGACAGAAACATAAGACAAGATCCTAAGACACCCCTCCTCAAGTGATATCCTCATATGGGTCCACAAGGGTAGGGACAAGAGTGGATCATAGACAGAGAGAGAGAAAGGTAATCAGCTAGTAGAGTGGTCCCACAGAGAGATAGACATGAGAGAGTCTGACAGATAGAAGATAAATGGGGACATAGACAAAAAATGCCAAGAGAATGTGGGTAGCTAATCCCTAAAAGAGAGGCATATAGACTGATCGACAGAGTGTTAGAGACATGTGACTGTAAGATCACACAAGATAGACACATAGACAGAGAGACTGACTGATTGTAGATAGATAGAGAGATTGGCTGAATGTTGACTGACTGATTGAGCATAACTGACTGATATACTGACTGAGAGATGATCACTGACAAACAATCCCTCCTCAAGGGAAAGCTCTCCTACCGGCCAAGAAAGAAAGAGCCCAAAGGAAAAGATCATGAGCAGATCTGAGCTGACAGAGGGAAGGTCTTACCTCTTGCATTGACTAATAAGCAAGGGTAGTGTCTATTCTTGTACATTGAAAATGAAAATGACGTTTGAATATGAAAGAAAAATGAAAATTCTTGATTTTGTTGCTTTAGCCTCTGAGCAGGTCTTCCCTCTCTTTCAAAAACCATATTTTTGACCGTCTATCCAGAGGGGTAACCCGTGAATGGCTGAGCATGAAGAGGTTGCTGGTCATGAAAGAAAAAAAGGGCACTTGGGCCTTGCTGAAAATTGACGAACCAAGACAACCCATACCTTGAAATCTGAGGGAAATTGAGTAGCCAGCATGAGGACACTTGTTGGGCCTGCTTTCCATAAAGAAGTTGATGCAGGGTGACGTACTTTTGCACCAAAATGTGACCCAAAGAGGAAAAGGCAGCAGAGCAGACTGATTAGACGGGATGTTCTCAGCAAATAATCGATGAGGAAAGGGGTTGCGCAGCCTGAAAACATTGAAAAACGTGCTGCTGTTGATGAACCGTTTGCAGATTAGGCTTGGCGGGTTGCTTACTGATATGACGAGCTGCAAAAAGATGCGTCGGTTGTGCTAAGGAAAATCGCCATGAAGAAGAAGGTGCGCACCACCATGTGAACCACGAGCTGCACAAGAAACTGCAGCGTGTCGAAGATGGGGTGCATGGCGAAGATAGGCTAAGAAGGTATGACGAACTGCATGAGAAAAACACTGCCTTGCTGAAGATAAATTGTTGATGCTTGAAGAGATGCCTGAGGGCTATAGAGAAGAAGATGAAGATGAGCTAGGTGGAGACCTGCTCTGATACCATGTTAGAAACATGGCGAGCAGAAATTAGACTAAAGCTGAAAACTGAAATCAGAGAAGACAAAGACACGCTGAGATACTTCCATTGATGTGACCCCTTGAATTTATAGGGGGAAAGTACAAGAGTTGAGCATGAGTGCATATGGGATAAATCCCTAAGTGCCACATGGCATACACTGAGATGGCCAAGACTAAAAGTACTCCTAGAGTGAGCATTTAGTAAAAGTACTCCTAGTGAGCACTTAGTTCCAACAACCTCAATAGAATTTCCCCTACTACAACAGAGGGCGACAAGGCAACTCTTTTGTCCCCCACTCGTATGTTGCTTCTTCCAGAGAAGGCCCTCTGTGTTTTGAGTGCAATGATCCGGGACACTTTAGAGCCCACTGTCCCAAGATGGCAACATCATTTCCCCAAGGTAACAGAGGAAATCAAGGCCGTGGAACCCCTATCCACCAAGGTGCAAGAGGCGGTGGGCATGGCAGAGGCCACGGAGGAGCAGTTGCTAGAACCGCCTGTATTATAAGTGAAGAACTGACCTTGGAAATGGCTGAAGAAGAGCGCGCCACCGTCCATGCGACAGTAGAACACCAAGGTCCGAATAAACAATTTGGTGTGATCCAAACCCCAGCCACTCATCACGGTAAGCCATTTCAGCTTTTGATTGATTGTGGTAGTACCCATTCATTCCTTTCTCCTAGGTGTTTGCAAAAATTAAACTTGGGTCAAAAAATAGCTAGAAGAATGATTGTAGAGTTAGCTAGTGGGAAAGAAGTAGTATCTCGCCACTCTATAGGAAACCTTGATTTTGAGCTTGGTAATGAGCAAACTCATGGCCACTTTAGAGTCTTGCCATTAGGAATTTATGATGGAATCCTTGGGATGGATTGGTTAATTGCAAATAAAGCTAGCATTCATTGTAACCAGGGTCGTATTACTTTTGAAAATGAGCATGGCCAAGTAATATCTGTTCAGAGGATAACAGGAAAACCTAAATCTAGGGTAGTCAAGGCAAAACATCTTCTCAAGGGAACACGTAAGGGTCAGCAAGTTTTCTTAGTCAAGCTCAACAAAGCCATTGAACCTAGTATGGAGACAGAACCCTCTTGGCTCCAAGAATTCTCTGACATCTTCCCCTGACGAGCTTACAGGGCTACCGCCTCCTAGAGAAGTCGATCATGAAATCGAGGTGATCCCTGGAGCTCAACCCGTCTCAAAAACTCCCTATAAAATGTCTCTTCCTGAAGCCATTGAACTTAAGGAACAACTTTCCCAACTCATAGATCAAGGATTCGTACGCCCCTCTCCTTGGGGGGCACCTGTTCTTTTCCAAAAAAAGAAGGACGGAACTCTTTGCCTCTGCATAGATTATCGAGGACTAAATCAAGTCACTGTCAAGAATAAGTATCCTATCCCTTGCATCGATGAACTTCTTGACAGGCTTCATGGGGCCAAAGTCTTCTCAAAAATAGATTTGAGGTCTGGTTACTATCAGATCAAAGTCAAGGAAGCAGATATACCCAAGACAGCCTTCAATACCCGTTATGGCCACTATGAGTTTATTGTAATGTCATTCGGGTTAACCAATGCTCTTTGCCTCTGCATAGATTATCGAGGAATAAATCAAGTCACTGTCAAGAATAAGTATCCTATCCCTTGCATCGACGAACTTCTTGATAGGCTTCATGGGGCCAAAGTCTTCTCAAAAATAGATTTGAGGTCTGGTTACTATCAGATCAAAGTCAAGGAAGCAGATATACCCAAGACAGCCTTCAATACCCGTTATGGCCACTATGAGTTTACTGTAATGTCATTCGGGTTAACCAATGCTCCTGCAACCTTCAACCGCCTAGTGCAAGATATATTCCGTCCCTACTTGGATGAATTTGTGCTTGTTTTCTTTGATGACATCTTAGTCTACTCCAAATCAATGGAAGAGCATGAGGAGCATGTGCGTAGAGTTCTGCAATTGCTGCGCAGACACAAACTCTATGCCAAGAAAAGTAAATGTACCTTCTTCACTCATCAAATTGAGTATCTTGGATTCATCGTCTCCAAAGATGGCATTTCAGTAGACCCCGTCAAGGTCAAGGATATTATGGAGTGGCCACCCCCTAAATCAGTTTGTGAAGTTTGTGGGTTTTTGGGAATCACAGGATGGTATAGGATTTTTATCAAAGATTATGCCTTGGTATAGCTGCACCTTTGACGGATCTTCTTAAGAAGGATTGCAAAATAGTGTGGCTGCCAATCCATCAAAACAGTTTTGATCAGCTCAAGGTCATTATTACTTCTGCCCCAGTCCTGAAACTTCTTGATTTCGCCAAGGAATTTGAAGTGGTTTTACTGATGCTAGTAGTCTAGCACTTGGTGGTGTCTTAGGCCAAGAAGGAAGACCAGTCGCTTATACTTCCCGCAAGCTGAAGCAATATGAAGCAAATTATGCCACCCATGATTTGGAGCTCTTAGCAGTTGTTCATTGCCTTAAATTATGGAGACACTATCTCTTGGGGGGCAAATTCCAGCTTGTATAACTGACCACAAAAGTCTAAAGTGGATCTTCACCTAGCCTAACCACAAATTATGGAGACACTATCTCTTGGGGGGCAAATTCCAGCTTGTAACTAACCACAAAAGTCTAAAGTGGATCTTTAACATGCGGCAAAGGAGATGGATTGAAATTCTACAAGAATATGACTTCGACATCAAATTCCACCCTGGGAAAGATAATGTGGAGCAGATGCACTTAGCCGCAAATCTTTCTTGAGTGTTTCAATGCCAAATAATCCCATACTAGTCAAAGTGGAAGAAGTCTCATCTCATGATCCAGATTATCAGAGAATGATGAAGTTAGTAGAAGAAGGGGGGAATTCAGAGAAAGAGAAGAATCTAATCAAGGGATACTCCACTCATGAAGGAAACCTCTACTTCAATCACAGGCTATGTATCCCTAAGGATCCTGCTTTAAAGAAACTAATCCTCCATGAAGCTCATGATAGTCCCGCTGTGCTGCTCTGCAGGACACCCAGGCTATGCAAAAACATTAAATGCCGTAAGAAGGAGCTTTCATTAGGCAGGCTTGAAAAATGATGTCCTTCGGTACTTGAAGCAATGTCTCTCATGCCAAAGGATCAAAGCTGAAAGGGTCAAGATGCCTGGAAAACTTCAACCCTTAGATATTCCCCAAATGAAGTGGGAGTGCATTAGTATGGATTTTGTCACAAGTCTCCCCACTGTTCAAGGAGGATATGACTCCATCCTGGTAGTAGTGGACTTACTTACCAAAGTAGCTCACCTTATACCAGCAAAGAAAACCTTCAAAGCTTTTGATGTTGCTCGAATATTCATCAAGGAAGTCCTCAAACTTCATGGTCTCCCAAAAAGGATAGTAAGTGATCGGGATTCTGACTTCACTTCAAAGTTCTGGCAGTTCTTATTTCAAGCCCTGGGAACTCAACTTTGCTTTAGCACAGCTTATCATCCAGAGACCGATGGCCAGACTGAGAGAGTCAATCAAGTAATTGAAGACATTCTCAGAGCATACCGTGGACGGGAACCAAGAAGGTGGATTCAATACCTTCCTCTGGTAGAATTTGCCTACAATGCATCTTATCATCAAAGCATAGGAATGTCACCGTTCAAAGCACTCTATGGGCAAGAATGCTTGTCTCCTCTAAATTTCTCTGATCCGACCATAAGAGTTGAGGCATCCAGGAAAATGCTCAAAGAGATGGAGGAACAAACCAAGGCAATTCAAAAGGATATTAAAGCTGCCCAAGATCGACAAAAGCATTATGCTGACACCAAGAGGTCTGAAAGGATCTTCAAGGAAGGAGACAGAGTTCTTCTACGAGTGTGACCCAAACGAAGTTCTCTATCACTTGGGAAATATAAGAAACTCAGCCCTAGGTATTGTGGTCCCTATATATTTATCAAGTGTCTAGGTAAAAGTGCCTATAAACTCCAACTCCCAGCCCATATCAAAGTCCACAATGTATTTCATGTAAGTTTATTAAAACCATATGTACCCAATCTCGATCATATTCTTGATGATGAGCAAGTTGTAATCCCTACTCAAGGAGTCCTTGAATTACAGCCCAATAGCATCATAGATTCTAGGGAAAGGCAACTCCGAAATAGAAATCTTGTAGAACATCTAGTACAGTGGAAAGATTACCCTGAAGAAGATGCAACTTGGGAAGATGAAGCTACACTCTTAAGGGATTATCCCCAATTCATGACGAGATGAGGACATCTCGATTTCTTTAAGGGGGGAAAGATGTAACATACCCATCTTCACTAATAAAGAAATGCCCAGATTCTATCATGGTATGGTTGGATTTCCCCACACGCACTGATGTTAAGCGCAAACGCGCATTGATTAGCCCTCGAGCTAGTCATAACATCGTGACAATAGACACTTGGGTGTCATTGGGACAACCTAAACTCATCCCTACAAGCAATAGTCTTACAAGAAGAGCCAATGGACAAAAATGAAGTTCCAGGTTACTTTAGATACACAACTCAAACAATCAATGACAATATGGAATTTACATTCCATGTTACCCTAGATTCCCTTGAGTATGATGTCGTCCTTGGCAGAACTTGGGTAGGTGAATCGTTGTATATTCACTAGATGAATCCATGCAAACAGTCACCTTGAATAATCTTGCAAGCAATGTAAAATTGCTATTTTATAGGAGGAAGCTTGTAGGAGCTGGAACTTCCAACATATCTTACTGAAAAGATCCCTAGGATTTTGGTGGGATTGGAAATTTCAAATAAAATCACCACAGCTCAAGCACAACTTTATCCAACACGAGAACACAATCTCATGACCCTCGAGCTATGGGATTTATTAGGTCAACCAACACTCACGGCACATCCTGAAAGGATTACCTTTACATAAGACTTGAACATGCCATGTTTGCATACAATGTATATTGAAACTAACCCCCTCACTTGCAAGTTTTTGGTGGTTGAGTATGTGTTGGAAGTAGATTTGATCTTGGGGCATAAATCAACTATTCTGCACCACCATTGTGCTTTGCTAGTGATAGAGTCATCATGATGGTCAACGACAAAAAGTTGACAATACCATACTGCAAGGAAGAGGATCCAACTTTAATGGATATCTATGATGCTGAACGCAAAAGGATACAAGCCTCGTCAACAAAATCCCCTCTACACAATGACCTACCATCTCCGCGTATGACCGACTCTGATAAAGCATCTACTCCTTCAACCCCATCCTCACCTACGAAGTTCGATGCCAAAACCATGCAATCAGTAGCTATTCCTGAAGAGGTTCCCAGAGCCAACCATCTATATCTAACAAGGAAATCAAAGGAAAGACCCTGGAGCCTATGCATCTTGAGACAAACCTCACCAAGTATGTCTACATGTGAGCCTTAGAGGAGAAGGATCAGATGATAGTAGATTGCAGAGTCTGAATCAACTGAAACAGTTTAGCCCCACTCAACTTATTAATCAAGCATATAGACCAACACATACATATACATTTAAGCATGAATCCACTCACATCAATTCCTGTATCACAAGCTTTTTGGAAAACAATGCAATTTTTGGAATTCCAGATCTCCTCCCATAAGCAACAAAATCTGATAATATTCAAGATAAAATCAACATGTCCACCATTTGTTTCCCATCTGCCAATAAGCCAATCCACCCATTGACCTTGCACCCCTAAGCAACTGTGCCCATTTCCCAATCTTAACCCAAGATCCTCTAATAGCAGGGCAGTCCCAAAATGCATGCTTCCCATCTTCCAAGACAACATCTAGGGCAGCATCTGTAAGATCCCTGTCCCCACTGCGCAACAAATTAAGGGGTGCTAGCAGCGAAAGTAGCACTTCTTGCACGGGGTAGGGTCCCACACTCAGGGCCTCGCCCACCACACGGATATTTGGACAAGAGACTAATCCATCGATTTTTGAACTCGGAAAAACTTTTTTTGCACCCCATCCAGTCCCATGGGTTAGCCAACCGCCCAACCACTGTAGTGATAGGATCCAATTAGGAATTTGGTTAGGTTTTGTCCCGGGTATCAGGGAAAAGAGTTCCCAGGCCCCCTAGCCGGAAGTTCATGCAAACATAAAACTAGTCACACCAATATGAAATTGCCTTTTTTTTTCTCAGCATCAGCTATCTTTAAAACAATTCTTTAATGAAACCATTGTGTCACTGATCACAATCCTCAAAATCTCTGGTTGAATTCTTATTTCCAATCATTCCTTCATTAGTGTACTTATGGCATCATTGGCAACTAGAACGCTCACCAACTGTTCACTCAAGGGCCTTTTCGATAGTTCCTAGCTCATAGAAACCGGCAATATATTCTCATAACAAAATGGAATCTCCGTGGAAGATCAGCAAGATCAACCAATAGATCCATATAAAAGAGTCATGGACTCATCTGTTGAGGACCAGCAAGGTCAATCAACCAGATCCACACCCGAATTCAGAAAACAACTCTTACTCCTTAATCCAATATTTCCCTGCCGACGCACGTGTGGGTATCTTCGGCGACCCAGAGCCCGAGCACCGTATGGTCAGCACCCTCTAGGGTCCTTCGCAGGTCACCTAGCGCTTCACTCATAGGCCGCTTTCTTGGTCCCTCATCCACCGTACCGGAAGCTCACCATTTAAATCGATGGTCAAGACCTCGGCCGACCATGCTACGCGAGACGTCCTCCGTTGACTCTCCCTCAGCTATTGCAACTTTAACAGTTAGGTCTCCATGACCTTAATCACAAGACGGTCAAAATACTTCCCCAGCATTCTTGACATAAAACAATCATTTACAAACAGGTCACAAATATAGTTTCTATAATGAACTCTCGTCTTTCCACATTATCCCTCATTAGTCCACATTACTTATTCCACATTATCCCTCATCAGTCCACATTACTTATTCCACATTCCATTCATATGTGTACTCATTCTCATCCAATCACATCATTTTCCATCTCATCACACATTAGATTCATTCACATCACATAACATTTATTCACATCCCAATTCACATGTCATCACATCTCATCCATTCACTCATATCGACGTCACACCATTTCACATACACATACACATTCACATTCATTATTCCACATACACATCCTTATTCGTACATCCACATCCATACATCCACTTCCACATCCGCATTCATACATATATATCCATATCCACATCCGCATTCATACATATATATCCATATCCACATCCATTGATCCATATCCACATCCACATCCATACATCCATTTTCACATCCACATCCACATCCACACATCCATTTTCACATCCACATTCATACATCCATATCCACATCCATATCCATACATCCACATCCACATCCACATTCATACATCCACATCCACATCCACATCATCAATTCATCCATCTACATCAACCCACATCATTCACACATCAAACCACATCATCCATACATCAATCTACATTAATCTACATCATTCACACATCAAACCACATCATCCATTCACATCCGGTTCACATGCCATCATTCATTCACATCCCTTATCATTCATTCATATCACGAATCACATGCCATCACATCCTATATCATTCATTCACATCCTAATTCACAGGACATCACATCCATTCATCCATTTTCATTTATCTGATTCATATCACTTCCATCCATCCATTTACATCTATCTGATTCCTATGACATCTCATCACATCTATTTATAGAATGTAAGAGAATTCTAATTTTTTGATATAAAGATTCTTTACGCATCTAATTAGGCATAAAGACAACTTTAGTAGGAATAACACTTTTATAAAAATCCTTTTATGCATCTATTTAGGCATATATTCAATTTTAAGAAAAATAACACTTTTGAATTAAAATAAACCTTTTATGCATTTTACTATGCATAAATTCTATTTTAATGAGAATAACACTTTCAAAATAAAAATAAATCTTTATGCATCTATCTATGCATAAATTCAAATTCAATGAAAATAATACTTTCGAAATAAAAATAAATCTTTTATGCATCTTTCTATGCATAAAATCAAAATTGATAAGAATAACTCTTTTGGAATAAAAATAAAATTCTTTATGCATCTATTTATGCATAAAATCAAAATTGATGAAAATAACTCTTTTGAATTAAAAATAAAATTCTTTATGCATCTTTCTATGCATAAAGTCAGAATTGATAAGAATAACTCTTTTGGAATAAAAATAAAATTCTTTATGCATCTATTTATGCATAAAATCAAAATTGATGAGAATAACACTTTTGGATTAAAATAAATTCTTTATGCATCTATAGAATTTCTCTTATGCATCTTCCCATGCATAAAAACTAAATCCAATGAAAAATAACTCTTTTAAAATAAAAACTTTCTTTTATGCATCTAATTTATGCATAAAATCCATTTATGATGAAAATCACACTTTTAATATAAAAAAAATCTTTTATGCATACAAATCATTTATGATGAAAATCACTCTTTTAATATAAAAGAATTTCTTTTATGTATCCATTTATGCATAAAAATCATTTATGATGAAAATCACACTTTTAATATAAAAAAATCTTTTATGCATACAAATCATTTATGATGAAAATCACTCTTTTAATATAAAAGAATTTCTTTTATGCATCCATTTATACATAAAAATCATTTATGATGAAAATCACACTTTTAATATAAAAAAATCTTTTATGCATATGTTTATGCATACAAATCATTTATACCACTCTTTTAATATAAAAGAATTTCTTTGCATAAAAATCATTTATGATGAAAATCACACTTTTAATATAAAAAAATCTTTTATGCATACAAATCATTTATGATGAAAATCACTCTTTTAATATAAAAGAATTTCTTTTATGCATCCATTTATGCATAAAAATCATATATGATAAAAATAACACTTTTAATATAAAAAAATCTTTTATGCATACAAATCATTTATGATGAAAATCACTCTTTTAATATAAAAGAATTTCTTTTATGCATCCATTTATGCAAAATCATATATGATAAAAATCACACTTTTAATATAAAAAAATCTTTTATGCATATGTTTATGTATACAAATCATTTATGATGAAAATCACTCTTTTAATATAAAAGAATTTCTTTTATGCATCCATTTATGCATAAAAATCATTTATGATGAAAATAACACTTTTATAATCAAAATAACAAATATACGGGTAGTCATGGTTCTTGGAATTATAAGGTAAATACCATCATGTATAGGCCTCAAGCAAGTCAGGGATTCCATACAATTGCGGTACTTCCATCTGAAGACCCAATTACCAATTTACGAATTTCAGTTTGAATATCAAATTGTATGAATTTTATCACACAATTACAACCTTTTAGTGCTTCTTGATAAATTTTTGACATATTTGGCTTCTCGGTTGATCCTCATTAGCCAAATAGCTCTGATACCAACTGTAAGATCCCTGTCCCCACGGCGCAACAAATTAAGGGGTGCCAGCAGCGGAAGTAGCGCTTCTTGCACGAGGCAGGGTCCCACACTCGGGGCCTCGCCCACGGATATCCAGACAAGAGACTAATCCATCGGTTTTTCAAAAATCGAACCCGAAAAAACTTCCTTTGCCCAGAAAGCACGGGGGATTCCACCAGGATAACTTTTCCCTAACGTAGTCAAAAGCCTTAACTAACTGAGCTCATCTGACCGAATCCGCAAGTCCATAGTCAGATCAGGGAAAAAGACTGTACTTGGATCATAGAGACCAACGCTTTTTTCCTCATTGAGAGGCACAGCCGTTGATTCTTTTTCATAGAACAATCGTTGTCCGGAATTTACTTCATCTATCGAACTAAACAGAAGTTGAGTCTCGATTTACGGATCCATCAGTCCAGCCTAACCCCATCCAGTTCCATGGGTTAGCCAGCCGCCCAACCACTGTAGTGAATCCAATTAGGAATTTGGTTAGGTTTTGTCCCGGGTACCAGGGAAAAGAGTTCCCAGGCCCCCTAGCTAGAAGTTCATGTAAACATAAAACTAGTCACACCACTTACACACCCAATATGAAATTGCCTTTTTTTTCTCAGCATCAGCTATCTTTAAAACAATCCTTTAATGAAACCATTGTGTCACTGATCACAATCCTCAAAATCTCTGGTTGAATCCGTATTTCCAATCATTCCTTCATCGGTGTACTTATGGCATCATTGGCAACCAGAACGCTCACCACTTGTTCACTTAGGGGCCTTTTCGATAGTTCCTAGCTCAAAGTAACCGGCAATATATTCTCATAACAAAATGGAATCTCTGTGGAAGATCAGCAAGATCAACCAATAGATCCATACAAAAGAGTCATGGACTCATGCGTTGAGGACCAGCAAGGTCAGTCAACCAGATCCACACCCGAATTCAGAAAACAACTCTTACTCCTTGATCCAATATTTCCCCGACGCATGTGTGGGTATCTTCGGCGACCTAAAGCCCGAGCACCGTATGGTCAACACCCTCTAGGGTCCTTCCAAGGTCACCTAGCGCTTCACTCATAGGCCGCTTCCTTGGTCCCTTATCCACCGTACCGGAAGCTCACCATTTAAATCGAATCGAGGCTGGTCAAGACCTCGGCCGACCATGCTACGCGAGACATCCTCCGTTGACTCTCCATCAACTGTTGCAACTTTAACAGTTAGGTCTCCACGACCTTAATCACAAGATGGTCAAAATGCTTCCCCAGCATTCTTGACATAAAACAATCATTTACAAACAGGTCACAAATACAGTTTCTATAATGAACTCTCGTCTTTTCACATTATCCCTCATCAGTCCACATTACTTATTCCACATTCCATTCATGTGTGTACTCATTCTCATCTAATCACATAATTTTTCATCTCATCACACATCAGATTCATTCACATCACATATCATTTATTCACATCCCAATTCACATGTCATCACATCTCATCCATTCACTCATATCGACGTCACATCATTTCACATACACATACACATTCACATTCATTATTCCACATACACATCCACATTCGTACATCCACATCCATACATCCACTTCCACATCCGCATTCATACATACATATCCATATCCACATCCATACATCCACATCCATACATCCATTTTCACATCCACATCCACATCCACATCCACACATCCATTTTCACATCCACATTCATACATCCATATCCACATCCACATTCATACATCCACATCCACATCATCCATTCATCCATCTACATCAACCCACATCATTCACACATCAAACCACATCATCCATACATCAATCTACATTAATCTACATCATTCACACATCAAACCACATCATCCATTCACATCCCCGATTCACATGCCATCATTCATTCACATCCCTTATCATTTATACATATCACGAATCACATGCCATCATTCCTTCACATCCTATACCATTCATTCACATCCTAATTCACAGGACATCACATCCATTCATCCATTTTCATCTATCTGATTCATATCACTTCCATCCATCCATTTACATCTATCTGATTCCTATGACATCTCATCACATCTATTTATAGAATGTAAGAGAATTCTAATTTTTTGATATAAAGATTCTTTACGCATCTAATTAGGCATAAAGACAACTTTAGTAGGAATAACACTTTTATAAAAATCCTTTTTATGCATCTATTTAGGCATAAATTCAATTTTAAGAAAAATATCACTTTTGAATTAAAATAAACCTTTTATGCATTTTACTATGCATAAATTCTATTTTAATGAGAATAACACTTTCAAAATAAAAATAAATCTTTTATGCATCTATCTATGCATAAATTCAAATTCAATGAAAATAATACTTTCAAAATAAAAATAAATCTTTTATGCATCTTTCTATGCATAAAATCAAAATTGATAAGAATAACTCTTTTGGAATAAAAATAAAATTCTTTATGCATCTATTTATGTATAAAATCAAAATTGATGAAAATAACTCTTTTGAATTAAAAATAAAACTCTTTATGCATCTTTCTATGCATAAAATCAAAATTGATGAAAATAACTCTTTTGGAATAAAAATAAAATTCTTTATGCATCTATTTATGCATAAAATCAAAATTGATGAGAATAACACTTTTGGATTAAAATAAATTTTTTATGCATCTATAGAATTTCTCTTATGCATCTATAGAATTTCTCTTATGCATCTTCCCATGCATAAAAACTAAATCCAATAAAAAATAACTCTTTTAAAATAAAAACTTTCTTTTATGCATCTAATTTATGCATAAAATCCATTTATGATGAAAATCACACTTTTAATATAAAAAAAATCTTTTATGCATACAAATAATTTATGATGAAAATCACTCTTTTAATATAAAAGAATTTCTTTTATGTATCCATTTATGCATAAAAATCATTTATGATGAAAATCACACTTTTAATATAAAAAAATCTTTTATGCATATGTTTATGCATACAAATCATTTATGATGAAAATCACTCTTTTAATATAAAAGAATTTCTTTTATGCATCCATTTATGCATGAAAATTATTTATGATGAAAATCACACTTTTAATATAAAAAAATCTTTTATGCATATGTTTATGCATACAAATCATTTATACCACTCTTTTAATATAAAAGAATTTCTTTTATGCACCCATTTATGCATAAAAATCATTTATGATGAAAATCACACTTTTAATATAAAAAAATCTTTTATGCATATGTTTATGCATACAAATCATTTATGATGAAAATCACTCTTTTAATATAAAAGAATTTCTTTTATGCATCCATTTATGCATAAAAATCATTTATGATGAAAATCACACTTTTAATATAAAAAAATCTTTTATGCATATGTTTATGCATACAAATCATTTATGATGAAAATCACTCTTTTAATATAAAAGAATTTCTTTTATGCATCCATTTATGCATAAAAATCATTTATGATGAAAATAACACTTTTATAATCAAAATAACAAATATACGGGTAGTCATGGTTCTTGGAATTATAAGGTAAATACCATCATGTCTAGGCCTCAAGCAAGTCAGGGATTCCATACAACTGCGGTACTTCCATTTGAAGACCCAATTACCAATTTACGAATTTCAGTTTGAATATCAAATTGTATGAATTTTATCACACAATTACAACCTTTTAGTGCTTCTTGATAAATTTTTGACATATTTGGCTTCTCGGTTGATCCTCATTAGCCAAATAGCTTTGATACCAACTGTAAGATCCCTGTCCCCACCGCGCAACAAATTAAGGGGTGCTAGCAGCGGAAGTAGCGCTTCTTGCGCGAGGTAGGGTCCCACACTCGGGGCCTCGCCCACGAATATCCGGACAAGACACTAATCCAGCTTAGGTCCATTAAAGTAGAACCAATTCCTAATCCAACAAGATTCATCCAGTGTTGTGGATGTCTAGCCTTTCTACACCTCCTCCAACACATGTTTGACAACAAGTTGTGATTTTGTATCAGATAAGGAAAGATCCATCTCCAGTTGCTCAAGCTCCTTCTCAACCCACTGATACTTCATCCCAGCAGTCATTAAATCTCCTCAAACCCTTATTCTTCAATCTTTTGGCTATTCTAGGGTCTTGTAAACTAAAGGGGGGTTGAACTTATGAGTCCACTAGATCCCTAAACATATTAAAGAGTTCCTTGGGCTCTACCATAGCCATCCCATACCATAAGTTCCAACACCTCTTTCCATTTAGTACACAACATCCTGCACAGTGGGGACCCTATTATTTTGAGAGGGGAATGAGAGAACACTTTATCTTTCCAGCTTAGACCTTGTTACACTCCATCAAGATAGATAGTTGAACATCTACAAGTTCCCTTTGCATTTTTGACCAGATTTTCATCTGATGAAGATAGTTGGGCATGAGCACAACCAACTTGGAAATAGTATGGGAAGGAAGATGAAGAATGCCTAACACACCTTCACTCTTAGGCAAGCTAATTCTGTCCCAAGCTAGTCAGGCCAAAGCCTTTTTATTGGACCCAGCATTCCTCCACACAAAATCTCTCATAGGTTTAATTATCTTTTGCCAGTGCCCTTTTCCAAAGTCTAACACAAGACATAGAAACGTTATATAGGCATTCATTACTGTGTTGCATATAGCCACCCTATCATGAAAGAGGACCATGATACCCTCCCATTTCTTTAGTTTCATAAAGAATTTGTCTAGTGGCCAATCTGTCAACTGTTTGTTGGCCACATCCACCCCAAATGGAACCCCTAAATATCTGACAATTTGACCTCTCTTCACCACCTCACACCCCCATCTCTCCAAATCAAAGTCATTGTATTCAAACAAATTGATTGCAAATATTACATTTGGAGCCTGAAGCATCAACAAACTCTTGTATAATACTTAGAGCCAACCTGACATTATCATTATCAATTTCCAAGAAGAGTAAAGAGTCATCAGCAAAATAACCAATTGCTCCCCATTGCTTAACTTTAAACCAGTCACCTTCCCTCCAGAAGAAGAGGCTAGCTCTAGGGCCCTAATCAGAGGGTGAGAAGCAATGGCAAAGATTAGGGGAGCAAGGGGACAACCCTGTCTCACTAATCTATTAACCTCAAATCCCCCAATAATTTTTCCATTCAACAGTAAGTTAGACTTGCCCCCCAAGATAAGAGTGTATATACAGGAATACATTCTGGAGCCAAACCCCATTTTTTCCATCACTTTGGCCACAAATGACCAATGCACCCTATCATATGCCTTTTCCAAGTCTAGCTGTAGAAGAACACATTTTTGCTTAGTCCTCAAAGCCACATCCCTACCGAGCATAGCAGCATAAATATTGTCATATATGGATCTCCCCTTTATAAAGCCATGCTGTTTTTTAGAAATAATCTCCTGAAGAGCAGGGGTGGAGAGACGGAAAACTCTCTCACTTGTAGTAGGAGTAGTATGATCCACGTGTAGCTCAATCCAATGGGATTTGCATCCCTTTTGGAGCTAGGGATTCAACCCGTACCGGTGCACAAAAGCTTATCCACAAATGGAGAGATGCCTATGGCTACCACCACATGACACTAGACTAAGCACACACACAAGCTCAACTTGCCCTCATTCTTCACACCCATTCATTCACAAATACTAGCAAGAGGAACACATTCACTATGCACACAAGCAAAGAGAAAGACCTTACTCCACTCCTATCTTCCTACAAGCATGCACACACTCAAGCATCAAGCTTTCATGAACGCTTCAAATCAGCCCACATACTCAAAAACGAAATACTAAAAGCATGCATAAGAGTAAAATGATTAGAGAAGAGGATGAGAAAGACTCATGACATTGCTATTGATTCAATGAAGAGAGTTATCTCATACAAAGATGTAGATGGGGTGAGAGAAGAGTCTTCACCTCTATGGAGAAGAGGGAGAGTAGCTCTCTCAAAGGAGCTCTTGCATGAACTTAGCCCAAAGTGTACATAAGCTCTCAAATGAGCCACTTTTCATACAAAAACTCTAAAACTCAACTCCCAAAACTTCCCATGTGGGATTATTCTTAAGCCCACTTCCACACTCATCTACAACTTGGAACTCTTTATAAGAGCCCTAAATAAGAATGTCACTTGTTTTCCTGCTTGCATCTTTTTGTTGCATCCTTGCATTGATCTCCACTCGTCACGCAACACTCCCCCCTTCCTATTTTGCGCACGTCCTCGAGCGCGGTAGAAGCAAAAGTTGCAAAAAACAATGGATACAAGTAAAGCCTTTTATTGAGAAAAAACCAGCAATGACAATTTCACACGTGAGCATACAAGTGAAAGGCTGATTAGAGTTTTAAAGAGTGCTAAAAGAGGTGAGTAAAGACTAGTCAAAGTGAGACTAAGTGGTAGATAGTGCTATGTAAAGGCAAGTGTGCTTGTACACCACAGGTTATGACCGTAGTCTCAATGTCCTACAAGTATTTAAGTTATTCCTAAGTGGCAAACCTACTCCTAAATATGAGCAATGGTGATTGGACAACTTTTTTTTGTGTGTGTGTGTGTGTAAAAGATGATAAAGAGGAAAGTTCCATCCCAATGAGACCCAAGCAATGGCCAAGAGACCTCCGCTAAGAGAATCTAAAGGCCGCTAAGTATCTCAAGGGTGACAGACCCTTTTCTTTCCTTTTGACATAAGGAGTATTCCTTGAAGATGAGGGCATCAGTCTCGAGGGCCCATAATGTACCCTAGATTTCTACCAACATCTATCAAGGCGATAGAGTCCTTGAAGGTCTTTTTCTGAATCTTTTAGACATCAGTGTTCACCCCATGGAAACCAAGGTATCGGCCCCAAGGTGCTAAGACAACCCCAGGTCCTACCAAGCATTCCACATGGCTGTAGACACATCATGTCTCGATTCACTTGTATATATTTTTTAGGGCATATTTTTGTAAATTTTTTATTAATCCTAGCACCTAGCCCATACCTAAGAGGTAGCTACCACTAGGGATAACTAATATACTTTGAGAGCATAAGAACTTGGCATACTCCGTTGGTATATATCCTACACCGTCTTCAAATAGAAATACCTTCTACTAAGTCCTCTAAGAATCTAGAAATCACTCACCACATTTTAACAACTAATTTAAAACTTAAACCAGCCAATTGTGTGTGAACATGCAAACAATATAACCAAAAGTTAAAAGCACATAAAGAACAAAAGATTATGATTTGAATACACCTGTTGTAGTGCTCGTTGATGTTGTGCGTTTGCATTGATGCATTGCTGATGTTGTGCAGATTGCTTCTCTTTGCTCTTTGTAGGCATTGCATGTCTCCCCCCTTCCTAATTTATGTGCACGGTAGGTGGACTCTTGTGGCGTGTTTGTATGCTCTTGTGGCGTGTTTGTATGCTCTTGTTTAGCTGAGATCTCTGCAAAATGTTTATTAACAAACAAGAAAAGAAAAGAAAGGAATAAAATTTGTTATTGGTGCCAATCACCGAATATAGCCGAGGGGAAAAACCCAGTGGGAGAAAAGTGCCCTGGCTTGTTGATCTTATTGTGAAGTCGATGAGCTTACCCTTGCACTGGGGTGGTGGATCCGTGTCCACTTCTGCTGGAAAGATGGTATCAATCACTTCAGGATGCAAGGACAACCCTGTACAAAAACCGGCCTCTGGAGAAGGTGGTAGAGGAAGGAGTGTTTCCTCGCTAAAATATGGCATTGGTTCTATGGGAAGGTTAAGCAGACAATTTCGATTTTGGAACTGCTCAATATAGGTACTCATATTGATCCAAAATTGACATGTTGAGGCTTGGGGAAGGAGGGGTTGCAAGTCATTTATGCATGTATCCCTTCATTGTTGTGCTTGAACCTCCTCAGGTAATCTACGTTGATTTGGTCCTCTCTCTGGTATTCTCACATTAAGAAGGTTATGGCGTTGGGGTGTAATTCCCACAATTTGTTTCATTAAGCCCGTGCCATATCGTCGAAAGTAAGAGCGGCATATCCAACAAATGTGTGAAGCTTCTCCTAATATGAGTCGTGCACACTCTTGACAATGTGGAAATGGGTGATGCTGTTGATAGAATAAAGTGACAAAGTGATGCCCACAGCAATTTTCACCTAAGGGAGCATAAAAGTACCTAGAATGAGTTTGAAAAGGAGGAGCACTATAACCCCCGCGATGTTCAGGTTGAGTACTATCAGGGTCAAGGCATGGTGGACATGTATCTCGCCAAGTATCCATCAGGAGTTATCTGGTCGTAGAACAATGAAATTTAGAAACACTCATATCCATCATTACAATCCCAATCAAAAACATTGTAGATAAGATCATCTCAAAAAGAACACAATCCTCTAAAGGCATAAGGAACCACATTATTCAAACACTGATCTACCAAAGAGCTTCAATTGTAGTGTTAATGCCTTACCTTTGGTTTTGGGTATGTCCTTCTTAAGAGGTGGGAAGGTTAGCAATTGTCGAGGAATTTTAGCAAGATAAGATGATTTAGGCATTGAAGTGCTAGAATCTATGCTCAAAGGAGACTCATGTGAAGTTTTACTTATCTTAGGTACACAAGTTGATGGTGGAATTGTGTAACAAGGAGAAATTGGGACAACTGGTGTTTCAATACATGTTTTGGGAAGGTCAACACAAGGAGATTTGTAGGTGCTATTACAACCACCTATCTTATCTTGAAGAGGTTGTGTTGATTTCCTTTACACCCACTGATATGGAAAACCAAGGGTGGATTTTGGAATCTTATTGATACACTCTTTTACCCCTAGCAAACCAGGGCATTTGGGAAGCCAAAGTGCTGTTGCACCCTCATAATAGCCTTGTGCTTTAAGAACATGCTTTGGGACCCAACGAGTAACAATCTGAGGTTTAGGCTTGGAAAAGATGTGCTTTTTAGGAGGCTTAGCAACTAGGCTAGATGGTACAAGTTTATACGCATCTTTGGGTAGCCAAATTGATAATTCTTTCTTGCCTAGCCTTCTTTGAGGAGTGACTAAAGTAGTTGGAACATGCCAGCCATGGCTCTCACTTGAGGACTCATCGATTATCCACATCATTTGTGTTGGAGCTTCAAGAGCAGATTTTGAAAGTGGGTTGTGTAAGGTAGAAACACCACCCTTTTGACATGATAAAGCTCGTGGAGTAGCAGATCCCAATACGCAATCAGAACCAATTTGTAATTTGAATTGTCTATTCTTCCAATCTAATAAACAATTGGTAGCACTTAACCATGATCGACCGAGAACAGCCTCTACCACTGCCTTGGACTTACTTGCCACATAAAAGGGAACTGACATTTGGTGATCCTGAATGGACATCATAATGACACATTTTCCCTCTATAGGGTTATCTTCACTTGAGAAGCTTCGTAAGTCAATAGGAATGTGCACAAGTGTTGGTTGTCCCAAGGCTATCCATGTGTCAAACGAGAGAACATTATAATCTGCACCAGAGTCAATTAAGGCAGAGACAAAGTAGGTAGTCTCATGAAGATGAAGACACACTTGAATATTGAAAGGATTGACATATTGTTCATCAGTAGCCAACTGTAAGGCCAACATATTGAAAGGATTGACATATTGTTCATCAGTAGCCAACTGTAAGGCCAACATAGAAGCCTTGTGACGCTCCTTGGCTTTTGCAACTCTAGCTTTAGCCTCTTCTTGAGCCTGACGTTTAAGTAGGTCATGTGCTTCTTTTCGTGTTTGTGCAGCATGCATTTGTTGAAGCATGGCTTTAGTTAATGGTTCATTGTATTTCTTGAGACGACTTCCATTAATGAAGTTAGGCATTTGCTCACCTTCTAGTGTCTCTAAACGCACTGCACCACTTGGAGTAAGCTCATTAATCACAAACGGTCCTAGGCCATGTTTCTTGAGCTTTCTTTTATGCTTCTTAAGTGTGTACAAGAGCACAAGGTCCCCTTTTTTGAATCGGCCAGTTGTTACATTTCTATCATACCATTGCTTTTGTCTCCTCTTCTTCTCGGCATACATCCCCATTACCACCAATAAGCGGGTCTCATCAAGCTTTTCCAATTCATCAATGCATTGTGAAAGCTCATGACCAGTCCAGTCCAATTGTTTAGTAACTCGTAGAGTAGGTACAAGAAATTCAATGGGAAGAATTGCATCTAGCCCAAAAGCAAGCTCAAATGGGGTTGTGCCCACAGATGTTTATAGGCTATCCTATATGCCCAAAGAACTGAGTGCAACTTTTGCTCCCAATCAGTCCTATGTCCCTCAACAATCTTTGTGAGTGCTGTGCAGAGAATCTTGTTAGTACTCTCAGCTTGTCCATTGGTTTGGGGATGATAGGGTGCAGAACGCTTGTGAATTACCATAAATTCTTGAAGCAAAAACTCTATGACCACATTCACAAAGTGCACACCTTGATCACTAACGATTTCAATAGGTAAGCCATAGCATGTAAACACGTACTCATACAAGAACTTGGCTGTGGTTCTGGCATCATTTTTAACTGTAGCCTTTGCCTCTACCCATTTGGTCAAATAGTCAGTTGTGACTATAATATATTCGGCATGCGTGTGACGAGCTGGAGGTTTAATGGGACCGACAAAATCAATACTCCATTTTGCAAAAGCACATGTGCTCAACATCGGCCGCAATGGCATATTGTCCTTTGTGATGGGAGGTTTGGTCCTTTGACAATCGTCACAACGTTTTACATATTCTTCGGCATCCATTTGTAAGGTTGGCCACCAAAGCCCAGACCACCTAATCAACTTAGTTGTGGTATTGCCCGAAAAGTGTCCATCCCCAACACCTGCATGTGCATGAGTCAAGATTTTCAAGTAGTCAGCTTCACATACACACCTGCGTAAGTTGCCATCCTTGCCCCTCCTGTAGAGTTGGCCCTCTATCAGTATATAGCTTGCCGCTTCAACTTCAATAGCATGCTTTCGATATTTAGGAATTTTTTGATCAGTATGACCATGTTGAAGATAGTCCACAATATACTTACTCCAACTTGGTGTAGTTGAAATTTGGAATAATGTGACATTATGAATTGGCTGTTGAATTTGACATGAAGCACAGTTGCGAACAAATTTTTCAGCATCCGCATGCATGGTAGGCCACCATTGCCCATCCTGAGATATACATCGCACACAAGTAGCTGATGCATGGATTCCACCGATACCCGCATGTGCCCATTCCAAGATCTCCTCATATTGGTCAGGGTTAGGTATAAGCCGCAACACTCCATCATTACCCTGACGATATAATCTCCCTGAGATTAACTTGAATGGTCGCTATAGGTCCACATTAGGACCCGCTAGTTGTATATGCCCACTTGTCAAAATTTCTAAGATGGATTCAGACCATTTAGGAGCTGTCTCTACAAGGAAAAGTGTTGAATCTAACATATCATCATCCACACCCACAGGAGCTTCGCCAGAGGTGATTCGAGACAAATGATCTGCCCTAAGATGAGTTGTTCCTTGTAATAAAGTAGGAACTTTATTCAATAGGGTTAATAATGGGACAAGTCCATGTATAAAAGAGGGGACTTGGACCATGGTTGTAACTTTTGATGATCATTTTTAGAAATGGAAACTTATGTTTCTTGGAGCTCATGGCTTCTTGGCTTGTGGAAGGCTATTTCCATTCTCTTGGTGTGAGAGACTAAACACACTTAGGCATCATGTTTACATGGTGATTTGCTCTTATTTTCATGCATTACATCCCTTCATTCCAATTGGTATCAGAGCTCTTGATTTTGATCATGGGCATGCATGGGTTGTTGGGAAAAATTGCTTGAAAATTTGAGTTTCTTTTAATTTTTTTCTCATTTTCTTGTAATCCTTGAGTGATTCTTGACAAATCTTCTCTAATCTTGATTAATCTCATGGGGATGGTGAGCATTTCATGTAGATTGCTTAGATTTTGAGTGATTTTGGCCATTTTTGCCCTTTCTGGACCAAATCTGGGGGTATGGACCAAATTTTTTTGAAAAGTTTGGACCGAATTTGGGGGAAATGGTTAATCGTGATTAGGAAACTTAATCCAAAAACGTTTTTGCTTCTGTGGAGTTTCCTGCAACCCTAGCCATGGTTTTCCTCAACCAAACCTTCACCAAATGGCAAGCAAAGTTGGGGGAATCAATCAGAGGCAAGGTAGGAAGACATTATGTGAATTTTGTTCATCAAATCGTGGAGAAAAGAAGGCGATTTTCAGCGCAGCCTGACGGCGAACGGCGCCGTTTTCATGGGGAAATGGAAGCCTAGTTGCTTCATAAGCCTTCCTTGGAGCATATGCTTGCTCTACCTCATGATTTGTTAGCATTTTCAAGCCATTTTCATGAGCATTGTTGACCTTCTACATGGCTGCAAATCAGTGCTAAAAGTGGCCACGTTTTTCATCAATATGAAGCTCCTTCAACAAATTTCAGTCATTGAAGCTTAAGGGATGCCATTGGTGAGTGCCTGCATCAATTTCTAGCAATTTTGAAGCATTCATTGGGGCTTTGGGAGTTGATTGGGGTTCATTACATTGAGAGACCCTAAATTTCAGAAATGAAGCATTTAATGGCAAATCTATGTAGCATTGGTTGGAATTGAAGCATCATTCACATATCATATACACCATTCATATGCCATATCCATGCTATGGATTGCCATTTGACAAGCTCATACCATGCCATGGAAACATGCTCATTTTGAGGCCATATGGACACTAGGAATGCAATTACATATGCCTTGACTTTGGTCTTACAAATGCTTATGCAAATGCCAAATGCCATGGTGAGGGCATTGTGATTTGATGGTTGATGTTGGATTGTTTTGATGAATGGAGTTATGAGAATGAGCATGAATTCATGCATATTGATTCATGAGAAAATTGTAAATGGCATGAGTCATGCCATATACTTGTAAGTGATCTCTTCCATTACATTCACATCATTTTTGTACCTACACTCACCATTGCTACCACTTCAAGTTTTCTAGAATCTAGCAATGTGTGAGGGTACCTTGGCATTGGTTGGAGAGGCCAAGGGGAGAATGTCTTGAACTCTTTGTGCCGTGATTGCCTTGGAAAAGCGGTACAAAGAGGGATTAGGTACACGGAGTGAAGAAATGGCCTCAACCTTCACCTTGGAGGAAAACTTGGTGAAGGGGTGAGAAGGGCTTGGCCGGGAGATCGGCAAGCTTCAACGCGCGTCCTCAACAATCCTCACATCGACTTTATGGATGCATTTGGGCAATGGGGCCCCTATTCCATCATATTGTGTGGATGTTGCTAATGCCTTGATGGACAAAGATTGCATAAGAGCTTTCATGGCATTGTGGGATGCAAAGAGCATTGTATTTTGATTTCAGAAATTGCATTTTCAGTTGAGATTTGGCTCCATTTACAAAGGAGACTATGGCGAAATTCTTCCAAAATCTTGACTATGCATGGCAATTGAGGTTGGTGAAACATTAATTGCAGACCTTGGGATGCAAAGGAAGTGCAAAAGGTGCTAACAAAGGTGCGGGAACAAGCAAGGATCATTGGGGGCACAAAAGGGGTCACTTGGGGAAGAAAATTGCAGATTTACAAAACCCTAATTCAGTCCCAAACCTTTTGGACTGAATTAAAGGTGATCATACGAGCTCTTAGTGCTTCCTTAGAGCTACCCAACGAGCCCTTAACCTTTCCGTTTCGCTATCTCTTTGGGGTAGAAATTAGGGTTTTTGCAGAAACAGTAAACCCTAATTCAGTCATAGGGGTTTTAAGGTCTTCAAGATCTAATCACATAGGCTCGTAGTACTCATCGAGGGCTTCGATTTGAACTAAGAAGTTTTGCATTCGGATATTTCTAGCTCAAGTTATGCTCAAAATACTATTTCAGCCTATAACCCTGTAAACCCTAAAACAGAGAATAGTAGCACTTTTCACCTCTTAAGGGTCTTTGTATAGTGGTCTAGTACACCTCATTAGCTCTCCAACAAGCTCTAGACCACTTCAATCGGACATCCCTACCTCAAGTTAGAGCCAAATCTTTGAAACCGATACTTTCCATGGGAACGAGGACAAGAGGGCGACCAAAGCATAACACCTTGACTCCCGACGAGGTAGAGGGAGGAGAAGCAATTATGGAGCAAGGAATCTTAGATGCTCCAGAAGATACTTGTGGGCATACTTCAAGGGAAGTGCATGAAGAAGTGAATGTTGGAAGTGCCCACAAGCCCACCCCACAAGCGTCACATACCATTCCCATCGATTCGATCATGCAAATGCTGATGCAAATGAATGCGAAGATGGACACGATGGCTACAAGGGTGGAGGTCAATGATAGACTTGATACTATGGCCACAAGGATGGAAGTCTTGGAAGAGAGGGTGGCTCGGCCAATGAGCCAACCTTCATTTGATAGTGGTCATGGTGTTTCACATGCAGGCAAGCAATATGGGACAGCTTTTGAAGGCCGTAGGGAAGGCAAGCTACCTATGGCACAAGAGGTTTCTCCCAAAGTAATGCATGAGCATGCCACCAAGAATGCTACTTTTGGATTCATGGCGGATGCACGGAGGCCCCTTGTCAAGGACATGTTTCATTCTTCTTTTCACTCGGGTCCATCTAATTCCAATATGCACATGATTGATGAAGAGGTGGTACTCGATTGGAACCAATTGTCCTTTGCCCAAAGACAAAGGGATGCTCATGAGAAGTGGATGGAGTTACCAAATGACATCAAGAGGGACTACAAAGACTTTGCGCAATTCATGGAATCGTATATGAAGATGCAAAGGTTCAAACCCTCTACCCAACATGACAACCCATCCTACACAGCTTCTAAGGATGTCAAAGACAAAGTCTCACTATCAAAGTTCAAAGGTGATGGATCATCTCCACAAGAGTTGGAGGAGTGGGCTACTAAGCTTGACACTTATTTCCAACTTTACCCAAAAAGTGAGCATGATATGGTACAATTTGCTTCCTTACACCTTGAAGATTATGCACATCAATGGTGGAGGCACTTGGTCAAACAAGGGAACACGCCATCAACTTGGGAAGGATTGAAGCGGGAGATGAACTTGGCCTTCATTTCACCCCTAGTGCTTGACCGTTACCATGAAGAATGGTATGAACTTTCTCAAAAGGGGATGATGGTGAGAGATTATATCAAGAAATTTTTGAAGCTTTCAATGTACGTGGAAGGCTTGAGTGAAGACATGAAGATGAAAAAGTTTGTGCATGGGCTTGAACACTTCATCAAGGCGGATGTGTCGGCTCAAAGGCCTAGCTCTCTCAAAGAAGCTATGAGGTTAGCCGAACTCTATGAGCCAAAGTACAAGAGGTCTCAGCCCATGACCTTCACCAAGGACACACTCAAACCAACCACTACTTCTTACAATTTTGGGAAAGGTCCTACCTCTACATTACCATCCTCTAATCCAAGAACTCCTACATCATTTGGGGGTGGACAGCCAAAGAATGGGATACATCAATTTGATGCCAAAAGGAGTAGTGACTTCATGAAGAAGAAGCCCTTTCAACCCTTCAAGAAGACTCAAAGAATGGATGATCCAAAGATTGAGGAGTTGAGAAGCAAAGGGCTATGTTTCAAGTGCAAAGAGAGGTGGTCACCCGGGCATGTGTGCAAATCAAAGAAGATTGTGGCCACTATGATCCTCATGGATGAAGAAGAGAACAAGGATGACTCTCATGACATTGAAGAATGGAAGGATTGCAATGAAGAAGCACATGAGGAGTCACTTGAAGACCATTCTTTCATCACGGAGGATGGTGAGTTTCCGTTTGATCCGGGAGGTAGAGTTAAGGAAAGCCTTGTGGATGGAGACATGCCTACCAATGCAGAAATTTCAGCTTGCATATGCTCTATCTCACAAGAGTTGTTGGCGGGTTGCAAGAACCCAAGCACACTAAGGTTGGTGGGGACCATCAATGGGAGGGTTGCACATATTCTTGTGGATTCCGGGAGCACTCATAGCTTCATCAACTCTAAATCCATCAACTCTCTCAAACTCAACACAAAGAAGACACCTACAACGTTCCAAGTGCAAGTGGCAAATGGGGAAAGTGAGAAGACTAGCTTGGTTTGCCCTTCTACAAAAGTGGTTTTATCCTCTTCATACACTTGGGAAGGTGATTTGGTGGTTTTGGATATGGGTCCCATCGACATTATCATGGGGTGTGATTGGTTGGCTTCACTTGGTGACATTCACATGAACCTTCAACAAGGTTTCATGAGCTTTCTACATCATGGGCAACAAGTGGTACTTGCTGCAAATGCACCTAAGAAGCTCTCTTTGATCACTCCAAGGCGACTCAAGAAAGAGATTAAGGCTTTTGGCACTATCTATGTGTTACATGTTACCCAAGAGGGGATGGAAGGCAGTGGACAGCACATAGATGAGGAAATGGCAACTCTTCTTAAGGAGTATGAAGATATTTTGCAAGTGCCAAAGAGTCTACCACCTAAGAGGGAGATTGACCATGCCATAGTACTTGAACCGAATGCAAAGGTTGTCAACAAGCCTCCTTACCGTTTGTCTAAGGTAGAAAGAGAGGAAGTGGCTAAGCAAGTGCAAGATTTGCTTGCTATGGGTCTTATTCAACCTTCACAATCTCCATTTGCATCTCCCGTTCTCTTGGTGAAGAAGAAGGATGGATCCTTTCGCATGTGCATTGATTATCGTGACTTGAACAAGGTCACAATCAAGAATAGGTATCCCATACCTCGCATTGATGATCTTCTTGATGAGCTCAAAGGGGCAAAGTTCTTCACCAAGATTGATTTGAGATCGGGATATCATCAAATAAGGATGAAGGAAGGTGATGAAGAGAAGACAGCATTTAGGACGGAAAGGGGATTGTTTCACTTCATGGTGATGCCCTTTGGTCTTACAAATGCTCCGGCCACTTTTCAAGCATTGATGAATCGGATATTGGCTCCCCTTCTTTTCAAGTTTGTGCTAGTGTTCTTCGATGACATCTTGATCTATAGCAAGAGCAAAGGGGAACATTTATGTCATGTGAAGCAAGTGTTTGAAGTGTTGAGGAAGCACAAGCTTTATGCAAAGGAGAGCAAATGCACATTCATGGTCAATGAAGTGGAATATCTTGGAAACTTGGTGGGTGAGAATGGCATAAGGGCTGATCCTAAGAAAGTGGCATGTGTCAAAGAGTGGCCAACACCAAGCAATACAACTCAATTGAGAGGATTTTTGGGATTATCTTCTTTCTATAGAAGATTCATGCAACATTATGCATCCATTGCGGCACCTCTTACCGACTTGCTCAAGAGGGAGGCTTTCTTTTGGGATTCCATTGCCAACAAGAGCTTCAATGAGCTCAAGGAGTTGCTCACTTCAGCCCCTATACTTGTATGTCCGGATTTTGCAAAGACATTTTATGTGAGGGCGGATGCAAGTGGTAGAGGAATTGGGGCAGTTTTGTATCAAGAGCATGGAGTCATTGCATTTGAAAGTAGGAAGCTTACCGAAAAGGAGATGGGGCTTCATGTTTATGAGCAAGAGATGCTAGCCATACTTCATGCCATCAAGAAGTGGCATCACTATCTTTATGGTGCTCATTTCAAGGTGAGAAGTGATCATAGGGTGCTGAAATTTTTCCTCTCCCAACCAAATCTTTCTCCAAAGCAAAAGAGATGGCTGGCCACACTTCAAGGTTATGACTTTGAGATATCTTACACACCCGGGAAGGACAATGTAGTGGCGGATGCATTGTCTAGAATGTGGGCTTGTGCTACAACTTCAATCATGGAGGTATATAGTGAATGGATCAAGGGAATTCAAGAGGAATACCTCATCAATGAGGGTGCTGCCCACATTTACAGAAAATTACAGCAAGGTGATGGTGGAGAATTTCCTCATTACAAGCTTCATAATGGTCTCTTGTGGTACAAGGATAAGGTGTATTTGGTTCCTACCTCATTCTACATACCAAAGGTGCTTCATGAGATGCATTCTTCACCACTTTCGGGCCATCTTGGTGTACTCAAAACATATGACAAAGTGAGCAAGAGTTTTTATTGGAAAGGCATATGGGGAGATGTAAAGAAGTTTGTGATGGAATGTGCTTCTTGTCAAAAGAATAAGGATAGCCATCAACTTCCAAGTGGTTTACTTCATCCATTACCTATTCCGGATGGTAAATGGACTCACATTTCTATGGACTTCATCACGGGTCTACCAAAGACAAAGCATGGATGGGATCAAATATTTGTGGTGATTGATAGGCTTACAAAATCAGCCCATTTCATTGCTTCAAAGACCACTTATGGAGCATCTCATATTGCCAAGCAATTTTTGGAACATGTATTCAAGATACATGGCTTGCCACTTAACATAGTTTGTGATCGAGATACCAAGTTCATGGGGACTTTTTGGAGGTCATTATATGAGAGCTTGGGTACTCAAATCACTCCATCTACAGCCTATCACCCTCAAACGGATGGGCAAACGGAGTGCACAAACAAATGGCTTGAGGTGTACTTGAGGCACTATTGTCATGACATGCAAACATCTTGGGATGAGTGGCTTTATCTTGCTGAATTTTGCCATAATTCAAGCAAGCATTTGAGTATTGGCATGTCACCATTTGAGGCTCTCTATGGATATCAAGTACATGTGCCATCGATAGCCTTCCGTGAAGACAAAGTGGTCAATCCATTGGCAAAAGAAGAGTTGGAAAGAATGAGACAGCTTCTTCAACTTTGCAAGGACAATATGAAGAAGGCTCAAGATGTCATGAAGGCTAAGGCGGATGTTCATAGAAGGGATGTGGAGTTTGAAGAGGGTGATTATGTGCTATTGAAGCTTCCCAAGAGTCGGCATAACACTCTCAAAGGTGTAACCAACTCAAAATTGGCTCATAGGTATTATGGACCATACTTGATTATCAAGAGGGTTGGTGATTTGGCCTACAAGTTGGATTTGCCTTCTTCGACAAGGATCCATAATGTGTTTCATGTATCTAACCTTAAGAGGTTTATGGGATCTTTGCCTCAAGAGATGGAAGAGCTTCCACCCATGAATGAAGAAGGTGAGATCATTTATGAGCCGGAGAGGGTTATTGGTAAGAGGACAAGAGAGTTGAGGAATCGGAATATTGATGAATACCTTGTCAAATGGAAGCAATTACCCATGGATGAGGCTACTTGGCAATCATTGGAGTATGTCCAACAACATGGTTTACTTGTGGATGACTTTCCGTGACCAAGTGGTATGGTTTACTTGAGCAAATTGGGTAATATGAGGAGAAGTATACATGCTGTAATTTCTGGACAGCTTTGGGAAGGTCTACTATTGGGCCTATTTTTCTACTCCAACAAGCTTCATGGCGTATCCTAATGAAGGATTATGATGTGGGCTACATATGGCTGAGTGTACATATCATTTTCAGCCCAATATATGGAGTCTAAATGAAGGATTTTCAAGGGTCTTCATCGACTAGAAGGGCTGTCATAACAGTCCCACTCATACACTTTGGGCTTGAAGCTTTGTGGACTTGTACGCATCCAAATTTTCATTGTATATGTGCTTTGGATGTACTTGAGAACTCTTAACCACTTCCCATCGATTACATTAGAGTCTCATACTTTGAGATTGTACATGTTATTGATTTTGAGGACAAAATCTTTGGGAAGGGATGGTTTGTAATAAAGTAGGAACTTTATTCAATAGGGTTAATAATGGGACAAGTCCATGTATAAAAGAGGGGACTTGGACCATGGTTGTAACTTTTGATGATCATTTTTAGAAATGGAAACTTATGTTTCTTGGAGCTCATGGCTTCTTGGCTTGTGGAAGGCTATTTCCATTCTCTTGGTGTGAGAGACTAAACACACTTAGGCATCATGTTTACATGGTGATTTGCTCTTATTTTCATGCATTACATCCCTTCATTCCATTCCTTTTTGGACTGCCACTTCAAAATCAAACTCAAGAAGGATGATAAACCATCTCACAATCCTTCCAGTTGCACAAGGCTTATTCACCAAATATAGCAGTGCCTGATGGTCCACAAAAAATATGAATTTGTTTGCCAAAAGGTAATGGTGAAACTTTTTCACTGCATATATCATGGACAAACCTTCTCTTTCTGTTGTGGTATAATTCTTCTCAGCATTGTTCAACTGTCGACTAGCATATGAGATTGGGAAATCCTTATTATGTTCTCTCGATTGAGCCAAAATACATCCAATTGCAAAGTTTGAAGCATCAATATGGACATGAAAGATTTGGTTCCAATCTGGTGCCCGTAAGATGGGTGCAGTCACTAATGCTTGCTTCAACTTTTCAAAGGATTCCTCACACTCATCAGTCCAATTAAACTTTACAAGAAGAGCATATAATGGTCTGGCTAGGACAGCGTACATGTAGATGAATCGACGATAATAGCCACAATGTCCCATGAATGTTTGTACCCCTTTAGGGTTGATAGGCCGAGGTAATGAGACAATGACATCAATTTTATCCATATCTATTGAAATCCCATTGCGAGAAACAATATGGCCCAAAATTTTCCCTTGGAATTTGCACTTGTCAGGATTCAAGCATATACGATAAACTTGACACTTTTGAAACACAAGTCTGAGGTGTTCTATATGATCATCACGCTCTTGTGAGTGAACACAAATCATCCATGAAGATCTCAAGAAATTGCCTAAGGTACTCCTTGAATACATGACTCATTAACCGCTGAAATGTTGCTGGTGCATTTGTTAGACCAAATGGCATAACACGATAGGCAAAGATGCCATCTTCAGTAGCAAAGGCGGTCTTGTGTTGATCCTTTGGATCAATTGATACTTGATTGTAACCGGAGAATCCATCCAAGAAACTATATGCCTTTTTCCCTGCAACTCGTTCCAGAACACGATCTGTGATTGGAAGTGGGTAATGATCACGTACAGTAGCTGCATTTACCTTCTTGAGGCTTACACATACTCGAAGTTTTCCATTTTTCTTGGGCACCACTACAATAGGGGAGACCCATTTAGTGTGTTCAATCTCATAGATAAATTCTGCCTCTACGAGCTTGTCTATTTCTTCTTTTATCTTTCGTGCAAAATTCTCATTGTAGGTATAAGGACGTTGCTTGGAAGGCTTTGCATCCTCTCGCAATGGAATTGTATGCTGACATATGCTTGGATCAACTCCTTTGAGGTCTTTATAACTCCAAGCAAAAACATCGCGATACTCTTTTATTGTTTGAATTAATAACTTCTCCTCATCTAAGGACAAGTCTGTGGCAATCCACACATAGCGAGGCTCTTCTCCTGGCTTAGCGATATCAATTTTTTTGCATCTTCTGGACCATCATATGAAACCCCTAGCATGCTTGGGTTTTGTCGCATGGGCTATTGAAGAACAATCTTCCGATCTTGAAGAGTGTACTGTGTGAAGTTGGGGGGAACATTGAGACCTTGTTCTTGTCCACTTGAGTCATCACTCATTGAAGACCATGCGGTTTTGAACTCTCCTTTGCAATCTTGCATCATATTTTTTTGTTCAACCGTTTTCTTTGCACTTCCGACATTCTCTTTTGAATCGGTTTTAGACTTGATTTTTGGTTTTTGTTTCTTCATTTTTTTTGCGATTTTTGCTAACAGTGACTGGTTGGAAACCATCTGATCGTTTTACTTGGTCTTTGATACTATCTTGTGCCTGGACATAGTATAGATATCCGTTCTTTCCTGAGAAGTGAGGTGGTGGTCGAGAGTGTTCATTCTTAAACTCCTCCTTTTCTTTTTGTATTCTCTCACGTCGTTCCCTCTCATCTTGTTTACGGATTCTCTTATGGTTCTTACAGCATTTACGTTTAAGTCGGCTTCGAGGGATCTCTACTTGAACCTCCCTTCCTCTCAAGAGCAGGCGTGCCTTTCCTAACTCTTCCTCAGGGATTATCACATCATTATCAAAATCAGAGTCCCATCCATCTTCCTTATCAGCATCATTAGCAGATTCGAGTGTTAAATCCTCCACTGAGACTTCCTGTACATGCAGTTGGATGCATCCCCATAGTACAAAACATCTAGAAGGTCACGTGGTTGTACCATTCATATAGGAATAATGTCATATCCATGTGAGTCACAAAATTGAATTGGCTTAGGTAAAGCACATGTCGATAATGTTGCAAGGACATGACTCCATTCTAGTGGATCAATTAAGTGCTCAGGGAAGGGTTGTGGAATGTATGCCTCATCTGATACACTTCGATTACCCTTAAGTCTCTCAGTGTTGAAATCCCTACATGAGGCTCCACACATCCACAGGTCTTCTCGCCCATCTGACAATGTAACTCTTGAGCCCTCAGATGAAGCACAATCAAACTCATCTATTGGAGACCTTGTTACATCACGATATGAGTGATTCTTTAGGTTGACCCTTGTGATGACAGAATCATGTCGGAGATACAAATAATTGTATCCCCAATCTTGAATCATTTGAAATTGTCGCATGAATGGTCTACCCAAATATCACTTCATAGTTTGGATGTTTTCCAAAATCCACTACTGCAAAGGTGTGCTCATATTCAATCCCACATGTGGTGACCAATATGTTCTCAAGCAGCCCGAGGGGATGTTCTAAGCTTCCATCTGCTAGTAGCTGCAAGCGCATCCTGGTACTCCTAATAGCTGGTTTGCCCCACTTTTCCCAAATGGACCTTGTCACAATGCCCACTCCTGCACCACTATCAAGTATTGCAGTTGAAGCTACTTTTCGCACTTTTAATGGGAGGGTAGCATTTCCCTGATCGTCCTCACAAAATTTTCCTACTTTGTTGATAGGAACTGGCATAACATGCTTTGTCTCAGGGTGTATAGTACAATGATGGTGACCCTTTTGTAGCAATACCTGCTCTGACAAACATGTGGCAATATCATTCCACAACTCTGGACGAAGCTTTATCAAATCAAGCAAAGGTAAGATACAAGCCACTGGTGCTGATAAAATAGCTTGCACGATACCCATATCCATCTCCTTTGTCAACCTTTTATGCATGGAGGGTATCCTCAAGGTTTGAGAACAGTTCTCATATTCTCCCAAATATGAGAACTGTTCTCATATTCTCCCAAATATGATGGTAAGGTTTTCATTGTATGCTTACTTCTAGGAGAAACAATTGTTTGAACTTCCTCTTGGATGCTTGGGCGTCTAAAGCTGTTTTCTGTGCTCCTGGTAAAATCCACCTCAGAGAATGGAGGTGAAATAATAGAGGACATATTCTCATTAACTTTCTCATGGACTGCTGCCCACAACTCATTTGCCATGTCCTCGTTAGCATCAATAACTTCATCATTGCATGGGAAGGCAAGGCTAGGTGGTGGCAGAATACCTTCTTTCAATGGGGTGGCAATTGTTGTAGACTTCTCGCTATGAGATTGTGAGATGAGCTCATTTTTCATTTCCCGACTTGATGACACTTCTGGTATGGTTTCTAATGTTGGCTTAAGAGAGGTTGGGCCCTGAGGGATAGGTGGAGGTGGGCCCTCAAGTATTTATTGAGCTTCCCTAATGCGTTGCTGATGTACAGCTAGATTGATCTTCTCCTCACTCACGAGGGTTTGGGTATTCTTGAAGCTTCTTGGGTAGCTCAGATAGAGTTGCAATGCGACTTCTATGAGCATCAATGATGGCATCTAGAGTCTCATTCACCTTATCCACAAAAACAGAACCCCCAGAACTATCCTCGGTCGTACTAGCCTCATCTTGTTTAGCACTAGGCCCAGGTGAGGTTGATGCTCCTCATGCACTTCTTGGGATGTAAAAGTTTGATCCCTCATGTTTTGTTTAGAGACTTCTTGAGAACTAGTGCACTTTTAGTTTGCTTGTTGCGGTTCTTTTTCCTCCTAGTGGTTCTTTTTCTATTGGAATGTAGGGTCTTGTCCACTAGATTTGCCTTTGCATCCCTAGTTCGAGGTGTCTCATCAGTCTGCATTTCAGCATTTCGTGTCTGTGATCTAGTCATGACTCTAAGTGGCACGACATCCTCATTCTCAGATGAAGGTGGCGATGGAACTGCCCCTACAAAGTTGAGTGAGACCTTTGGTTGAGAGGTGTCTTCCTCATGTGGTTTCAGTAAAACAATTCTTTGGGAAGTGTTCTACACAACACCCTAGACAATATCTTTCAATTGGTGGAAACTGTGGTACTGTTGTATTGGATCCAGCTGCTTGCCTTGAGCGATGTGGACAATCACGAGACCAATGGGGTTCTTCGCACTCATAACAGGGGCCCATTAGTTTGGCTTCTACTTTCCTTTGCTGCCATTGACCTGAGGGGCCTGGAGTCCTAGGTTGGTAGCCGCCTAGCAACATCAAAGAATTTTGTTCCTCTGATACCAGTGCTTGGCTTGAATATGCGGGACTTTCAAATAGATTTTCCTTGGATGAATATGATGCATATTCCTCCTCCACATAGCCTAGGTTTACCAAGTCTCTACACATATTTGAATTGTCGTAGTCAACAACCCTCACAGGAGCAGTCCCAGGAGCAGGAGGTTGAGCACCAAGAATAGGTCGTGCTTGCTCTTGTGCCATCGGTGGCTTACGTTCAAAATTAGTATACTGTTGATGCATTTGTGAAGTCACTCCACCCCTTTGCTGCTCACGCTCCTGTCTCATTCTTGCAATGTGAGTACATTCCTGTGTGGTGTGGGTAAAGTTCCAAGAACAGGCCTGGCACCACTTCTTTGTGGGTTGGTTTGTGACTAGAGGAGAAAAGGTATTACATTCTTCGGTTTTATGTACTAGGTTAGCTATCTGGTCTGGATTTACTAGCGTGCTAGACCTGAACTTTGGTCATCACCCCACTGATCTCTAGGTTTCACCTCAGGGCCAGTATCATCTTGGAATTTGAAGTTATCTGTGAAATCCATAGCATCATGGCAACACTCATTGAAATTTGTATGCTTCTTTGCATAGAGATGTGTATGCAGTGTTGAATTTTTTTGAGTCCTTTTAAGAAGAGAAAAATTAATCGACTCTGGGTTCGACTCTGGGTGGGCTTCTCATCTTCTGGGCAACGATTAATGTACTGCTTCATCCTATTTACACAATCTCTAACACTCACTCTCGCCTTGCTTAAAAGAGTAGATGTTTGCTACCGTGTCATGTTGAATCCCCATCAAGGAAAAAGCAACAATGAATCTCTCTTCCAAAACTCGTAAAGAAGATTTGTCTGAAGCCTCTAGTGCCTGAAACCAAGCAAGGGCCTTTCCCTCAAGAGTGAGCCCAAATCCTTCAATTTGAGTATGCTTGTCAGTCACTTGCTCAGCTCGAACAGCTTGCCTAAATGCTGCTACATGGTCATATGGATCTCCCGACCCTTCGTACTTCTTTACCAGTTTCTGAAGAGTCGATGGCCTTACTTGTCTTGAATACTCGTCATAGGGCCTACGGCCTCTCACTCTCAGTGGGAATTGTTCCTCTCTTTGGTAAGATGGTCCACATGCATCCCAAATTGGTGTGGGTCCCCTATTACCTGCCTCACCAACCCCCTCCAAAGATCTTGTTACCCGCATTTCAGGAGGTGCATTTATGGGAGGCCGAGTTGGCTCCCCTACCCTCCGATTGTCATAGTGAGAAAAACGTTGTTGTGGTGTGATCTGTGGTCGCACTTTTGGTGTAGGATAATATCTTGGTGCTAGAGTTGGGCTACTTGCAGTGGTCCACTTTGATGTTGAGGGTCCCTCTCTAGTGAACTCTCTTAGGGGAGGAGCAGCAGTTTCTCCATGAAAGGCTGTCTCTCCTGGTTTAGCTGTATTTGTTGAGAACACTTCCATGAATAATGGTTGTCCTTTCCACGTGAGCTCCCGAATCTCCTTCCAATCTAAGGTTCGGTATTCATTGGCCCATTTATCAACAATTCGGTTCTTGTATTCTGCAAGCTTCTCGACTACTACCACAAGTGCTAGAGGAAGATCTAGCTCTGGCAATCTAGTTGTGGCATAATATCCTTCTAAAGAGTCCTTATAGACCTCTTGAAGTGGGTCATCCTGTAAGACCTTTGTCACTGGAATTTGTCGTACCAACTCCCATTGGTTTTCAACCCCCTGATCCATTTTGCTCTTGCCTTTCCTATCCCTCTCCAAATTTAGATCTACAAGAAGTAAATCATCTATGGATGGCTTTGAGGACTGGGCATTGGATGGTCCAAGCATGTCCGGCTCAATGAGCCAATCATCTCTAGACTCCCTTGCTCTGGAAAGCTTTGATAAGTCTAAGAACTCGCTTTTAGAGAGCTCCCCTAATTTGTCTACATTCTCTGGATGATAGGTGACTTCGTAGCGAACACCATCTCCACCCATGTACATGTTACCCTGGTCATTGACTAGAGGTGCTCTATCAAGTTCTGAGAAAAAGTCTGCGATCTTAACAAGATACCGTTGTTGTGGATCCCTAAAGATCTCAGCTCCTTGAGCATTCGTGTAGACATATTGAAGGCTCACATTGAGTGGTAATCCCATGGTGTCGGCTTCAAATGGATTAAAAGATCTTGTGGGTGTCCTATTTGGGGCTAAGGGATGACTATTTGACGGCCCTAGATTGTCCATGGACAATGAGCTAGTTGTTCTGGAAAGGGTATCCGATTGGGATTCGGAAAAGGTTTCAGCAATATCTGCCAATTTTCCTACCGATTGGGTCCCACTTTCCTGTGTAGGTACTCTAGAAGGTGCCCTAGGCCCTATGTATTGTCTATGTGACGTCCCGACCGCAAGTGCATAAGTCAATTTTTAAGGTTTTTTTTGTTTTTCATTTTTCATTTTTTTCATTTTTTCATTTTTTTTTTTGCTTTTGGCCTTCAGCGGCCACCTAACCAGTACCGCCTTGCTTTCACTTCTTCTCCCCTCCCCGCTCTACTTGCGGCCAGCCTTCCACACCTCTCCCGCAGGTCGCCTGGGCCTCCTTCACTTCTTTTATTATTATTTACTAATTACATGTTAGCGAAAAGCATGAAAGCATGAAATGACAAAAAACAATGAAGGTAAGCATAATGAATGGTACTTGAAAAAGCATAAAAGCAATAAAACATAAAAAACAATGCGGGAGAAACCTCAACCGCTCAATGGGTTTTTCTTATCCTAACCTTATCCACTCACACCGGGATCGCACACCCGAACTTAACCTAATCGCTCAATGGTTTTGTAGCCAAAAGAGGAAATAGTGGTGGTTTCCACACACTCTCAACCGGATTTGAGTCTTCTCCCCGGCAGCAGCGGCACCAATGGAGAGACGGAAAACTCTCTCACTTCTTGTAGCAAGAGTAGCATGATCCACGTATAGCTCAATCCAATGGGATTTGCATCCCTTTCGGAGCTAGGGATTCAACCCGTACCGGTGCACAAAAGCTTATCCACAAATGGAGAGAATGCTTATGGTTTACCATCACATGACACTAGACTAAGCACACACACTAGACTAAGCACACACACAAGCTCAACTTGCCCTCATTCCTACACACCCATTCATTCACAAATACAAGCAAGAGGAACACAATCACTATGCACACAAGCAAAGAGAAAGACCTCACTCCACTCCTATCTTCCTACAAGCATGCACACACTCAAGCATCAAGCTTCCATGAAAGCTTCAAATCATCCCACATACTCAAAAATGAAATACTAAAAGCATGCATAAGAGTAAAATGATTAGAGAAGAGGATGAGAAAGACTCATAACATTGCTATTGATTCAATGAAGAGATTTATCTCATACAAAGATGTAGATGGGGTGAGAGAAGAGTCTTCACCTCTATGGAGAAGAGGGAGAGCAGCTCTCTCAAAGGAGCTCTTGCATGAACTTAGCCCAAAGTGTACATAAGCTCTCAAATGAGCCACTTTTTATACAAAAACTCTAAAACTCCCAAAACTTCCCATGTGAGATTATTCTTAGGCCTACTCCCACACTCATCTACAACTTGGAACTCTTTACAAGAGCCCTAAATAAGAATGTCACTTGTTTTCTTGCTTGCATCTTTTTGTTGCATCCTTGTATTGATCTCCACTCGTCACGCAACAAGGGGTGATTCTAATGGCAATGAATTTGGCCATAATTTTATATATAACAGTCAACAAAGTAATAGGCCTTGAGTGCTTAAACTTGTCACAAGCATTTTGTTTAGGGATAAGCTTCACCAGCCCTTCCTTTAAGTCCCTATCGAGGTTACCTAATTTAAGGGCTTCACTACACATTCTCCAAACAAACTCCTTAAGAAAGGGACGAAAAGCAATAAAAAACTCCACAGATAAACCATCCCAGCCAAGGAATTTCTCTCCCCCTAGTCTTAAGAGGGCCTCCCAACATTCCTCAAGTTCTATATCCCTTTTCAACCATTTAGCCCTATTAGGATCTAGACTAACTTGTTCAAGAAGATTGGATTTAGCTTGGACCCTTCTAGTTGAATGATCCTCCTTGTTGTTGAGACTGAGAGTTGCTCCAAGATACTCAACCCATTTCTTGGCTATTAATCTCAACCCTTTTAACTCCTGCCCATTTTCATCCAGAACCCTACCTATAACCTCCTTGTCTTTTAGCTTTTCAGTCAGCTTGAATAGAAAGCCATCTGGTCTCCTTTTGTTGGTGAAGGTTTTCCATTTATACCAACCTCCTCCTTCTTGGAGCATTTATCATCTTCACACTTTAGCCCAGCTTGGCACTTAAAATACTAATTTGTCTCTTCATTAGTTAGTTTCCCAACCTGCCTCTTCTTTTGAAGAGATTCCAAGAGATGTCCTCATCTCTTTCTTTCCTATCTACCTTGCTTAGCTCTTAATTTCCCAACCCCCCTAATTATGCCCTGCATTTCATTGGCAAACATTCTCCAAGAACCTTGCACATTGCCTCTCCCTTGAGTCTCTCTATAGCTTCCTCAGTTTGGTTGACAAATAATTCATCCTTTAGAAGTAGATTATTCACCCTTAGTTTCCTAGTGGGAAACCTATTTAATTCAGCTTCGTCCCATCCTAGCACATGCCATCCCCATTTAAGGGGCATGTGGTCAGACAAAGTAGTGCTGGAATCAATTGACATTTTAAGGGTATGAGGTACCCATGTAGCTTGTTGGCTAAAGAACAATCTATCTATCCTAGAAGAAGACCCAAAATACTACAGATTGAATATATGAATGTCTAGGATCTAAGCCAAGTCCCCCATCTCCCAACCATCCCTTAGGCCTAACTTTCCTCTCAGTCCTTCCCACTTCATCTTTTCATGTCACATTAACACAGTGCTCCCCCCACACCTATCCCTCTATTTCTCAACCATATTGAAGTCCCCCATAAGAATGCAGTGCCCATGATAGTTTAAGTTAGCTATCCATTTCCACATCCCACTCCTCACCTTATGGTTATGAGTCCCATAGAGATTAATTACCCAAATATTCTCCCCTTCCAAAATAATCTCCACTACCAAAAATTCTCCCATTGTGGTGACTAGCATTAGGACATAAGCTACTCTTAGCAATGGTCATAATAGCATTAAACCCTCATTCACACCCCCATACATTACAACCTAGTCCTTAAACTTGTCCTTTCTCAAAATTTTAGGCTTGAATAGATCATGTTCCTGAATAGCTATAATAGACAAATCCCAATCCTTTAATCAAACTCCAAAAAGCAGCACTCTTCTTTCTATCTTTAATTCCCTTAATATTCCACGTTTAACCAATTCTAATAGTAGAGCCCATGAGAGTGCAGTCTCAAGTACCATCTTTATCTCCTCTCCACTCCCCCCTTGATCCTCTTCATTTTGAATCTCTTTCCAGGCTTCATCAACTTGCCAAATGAATTTTTGAACTGATGAAATCCCAATATCCTCTTCCCCTAATGGATTAAAAGGATTCGAGTACATCACTGGGCTTAAGCTGCCAGAATGTTTGCTACCCTGGTTAGTCCCAATACCATTCCCACTTGCCTTCTTTCTCGTTTCCTCTTTAGCCCATCTTACACTCATTTTCCCCTTCACTGTTTTCCAACCTCTGTCTCCTATAAAGTCCCCATCGTTCTCTATAGTATTTCTACCCTTATCCTCTTCCCCTTTACCCCTACCAACTTCCTTTTCCCCAATCTCAATCTCTCCCCCTTGCTTATCCTTATTTTCCATCCCAACCCCCTTTAACGATGCAGTTCCTAGCAATATGTCCAAACCCACTGCATTTGAAGCATGCACCGGGGAGAGGTCCAAATTTCATCTTCAACTCCATCTTGCCTAAGTTACCTAAATCCACCTCTCTAGACTTAGGAGTTTCTATTGCTCTATTCTAGGAAATACACATGCTGGTACCCTACTGATTACCTGCATCTTACTTAGGTAAATATAGTACCAGGCAAATCGCACAAGCAATCTCCCTCAAAGCCCGATGAAGCCATGGAGGTAGCCCAACAACTTCCACCCACATAGGGCAAGACTCAGACAGACTTCTATTAACATCAAAGAAAGGGTCAAAGGGAATAACATGCATCAGCCTTGTGTCCATGAAGAGGGGAGATTTGGAAAACAACTCCGAGACTTCTTGCACTTTAGTAAACAAAATATTAAAGAACCCTTTACCCAAGTAGAAAACCTGAGAAATCACCCTACCATAACAAACATCATCCCCTGCAACCATCTAGCTACATTGGCTTTGGATGGGATCCTACCTGAGCAAAACACAATCACACTGCACAAAGAAAATAAATCAACTAGACTCATCACTAGCTCAGGGGACACTTGCAAACATATCTTCTCTCCTTTGCTTAGGAGCTTCTGTGCATGAGTAATGAGTCTATTGGCTACCCTCTTTGGCGAGGACTTCTAGTGATCCCTTCCCTCGTCCTCCGTCTCCCGCGACCTCTTCATGTCTTCATAACCTTCATTCCCTCAGCCCCCCCAACCCCCCTAACCGCTAACATCTTCATCTGGGTGATGCTCCCAGTTGCACTCCATGCATGCAGCTCGTCACATGGGAGAATGCAACCACATATGTGAGGGTGCACCCCACTCGCCCATGACTGCCGCCAGCTAATACTTCAACGACTCAACCCGATCTCTTATATATATAAAGCTTTTTTAACCTACATACTTTATCCTTTTTGAACAAAACCACAAAACTGAGATACACAAACCTCCTCATGCATATCACCATTCAAGAAGGCATTCTTGATATCCAACTGATGGACATTCCATCTATGATGCGATGCTAATACAATAATACATCATATTATAGTCATATGAGACATATGAGACATGGGGGGAAAGGTCTCATCATAATCTATGCCCTTCTCTCTCCCTTCTCTTGAGCACGACCCTTTTACAATAAGCCTTGCCTTGAGTAGCAATCAACACTACCATTAACTTTATGCTTAATATTACCACTTTGTACTAATGGTCTTGGAAAATTTATCAAATACTAAGTGTCATTTTTGAGGATTGAGTAATACTCATCTTGCATGGTCTGCACTATCAATGATCATTTTCGTGTGCTTCTTCAAAAGAAATAGGTTCCTCTTCATCTCATATACTAGAAATGAGAGCATGTACTAGTAGTGAGAGCATGATTCATAAAAGAATAAGATGCATGGCAGAGAACCTGCATAAGTCTTTCAAGGAAAAGGAGTAGCTAATTTTATATCCCGTAATGTTTACACTAGCTATTTTGGCATACTCTTGCCTGTATGGTTGCCCTTTACTCATCCACTGCATCATCCATAAATTTCTCATTAATAGGTTGAAATGCAGGTTGAAATTTGAGTTGATTTTCAACCTGTATGGGCTATCATTTTCTTAACATATGGCTGTCTTGCATTGTACAAAGATAGGAGTTTATCAAAGATATCCAGTGAGCATACATTATTTTGCTATGTGTTTTTGCATAAAAGCATGTAGTGAACCGAGTTTGAGCCATATTCCATAAAAATGCATTTTATCGCCTTATCATCCAGCTTATTGCATTGTTGCTCATGCACAAGAGCATAAGTAAGAAGACAACCAAAAACATGCAAATGAGCCAGAAAGGGCTTCCTGCCATTCTAAGCTTCATAAGTGGCCTTGGTGTGGCATCAGTTTAGCACATAAGTGGTACACATAACTGCCTCCAACCAAAAACATGAGGCAAAAGCCTTTAATCATGCCATGTGCCATCTCTATAAGAGATCTATTCTTCCTCTTGACCACACCGTTTTGTGAGGTGTTTTATGCCTCTTTCAGTCATATATGCATGAAAATATACTCCCCCCTTTTTGTTGCCCCCCTTCGTATATAGAGAACACAATATAGCCATGTATGTGAAAGCTTTTGCACTATAGAAATATAAAAATATTCTCTAATTAATTAAGAACTCAAACAGTTTAATTTTCTTAAGTTGTACTTTTCAAGACCCTACTCTCTGTCTCCCTTTATAATTAGCATTGGGTAGAGCTAACCATTTTTGCAAATTCCCTATCTTGAAATTAATAAATTTAAAGAGAGAGAGAGAGAGAGAGAGAGAGAGAGAGAGAGAGAGAGAGAGAGAGAGAGAGAGAGAGAGAGAGAGAGAGAAGCCTTTATTTGATCTCTCTCCTAAGCAAACACAAGAGAAGAATAGGGTCCCTGATTGTTTTTACTTTAATCATTTTGAGTAGCTAATGATTTTGATTTCTCTCCTAAGCAAACAAGACAAGAATATGGTCCCTAGTTCTTTTATTTCCTAGGGACCCTATTAATTATGTAGGAATATTTTGATTTTTAAAGGTTTTTGTAAGGCATTTCATAAGACTACAAAAAGGTCTTCTAGGGTCTAACGTGCATATTGGTCGGTTCTCTCTCTCTCTCTCTCTCTCTCTCTCTCTCTCTCTCGTTTTTTCCTTGTGTAAAAAATTGCAAGCTTTGCAGATCGATCTAGCACTCTCTCATTGTGTGTGTAAGAAGAAAGGGGAGGCATGAGAGAAGAGAGAAAGTGTAGTCAAATGGAGTACCACATGCCACTCAAGGGACAGATCACCATGAAAGCCTCAAGCATAAGGAAGAAATTATGACGAGGGTAGAAATTAATTGTGATTAGGCCTTCTAGTTATCTTTTATCATAGGCCACCCTTTCACACTACATTAAACATTGTCCATACCCAAATATATGCACAATGTCACTTATGGGCCCATAGGCCAATGCCTATACATAAAATTATTTATATGTACATGTCCAAAATTATTATCCATGGGCTACCACATTACAAGCCATCCTCACCTGAATAGGTTTCGTCCTCAAAAACATATATCAAAGCCAAATAATGGGCCATGAAATACACATGAGTGAGGAATATCACAATAGCACCATGAACCTCAAATCTATCCAATGATGAGTGGATGCCAGTGAGGTCAAATGTGTTAAGGGAGTAAATCATCATCCAAAGAGTTAAATTCTACATGGCTCAATTCACCATGATAGAACTTGATTCTTTTAAAACTGCTCAACATCAATGTGCCAAAACATCATCAATGATGTCTCCAAAAGAGTTAAATTCTACATGGCTCAATTCACCATGATAGAACTTGATTCTTTTAAAACTGCTCAACATCATCAATGATGTCTCCAAAACTGTGAATTCTAGGAAATTTCAATAAGCATAAACTTCAACATTTGCACCCAAAACCGTCATGTTATGCACCCAAAAGCTTCTCATGACCATTCAATATGGAGGTGGGTTGCCATGAAGCCTATTCATCCTGTGATCCTTTCCATTTGATGAGGTACTCAACCATAGTATGATTGTGAAGTACCTTCTCCCTTCTTGTACCCCCTATACTCTCTCTAGCATATACTTAATGACACCCTCCTCATTCATGGGAGGCGATTCCTCATGTACTTGCACCATCGGTCCCACATATGTTGTCCAATTGGAAACATATCAAAGACTCGTGCATTCTTGAAGTAGATAGAAGTAGCAATTGGTAGGCTACTTGACCAACCCTTCTCACCACTCGATAAGGACTATAAAAATGAACGACAACCTTGGTGTTTGTGTGTTACTCTTAAAAGATCCATATCTTGACTTGGGAATTCATAAAAAATACAAAATCCCCTTTCTTAAATTCCATTGGTCCCTTATGGGCATCAATATTGCTTCATTCTTGACTTGGGAGTTCAAAAAAATAAAAAATCCCCTTCCTTAAATTCCATTGGACTCTTATGGGCATCATTGTATTGCTTCATTCTTACTTTTTGCATTGTTGGAAAAGTTCTTGCATCTTCTCAACTCCATTCCTTGCATTCGGATTCACCATTTCTTGTTTGAATGCAACCATAGGCACATTCACCTTGTAACCATATAGTGCCCCAAATGGTGATATCACAATCCCCACATGATGAGTACTATGGTATGCAAATTTAGTCATGTGCAATCACTCATCCTATGCATGTTGCATCTCATGTTAGTGTCTCAAGTAAGTCTCCAAACATTTGTAAACTCTCTCCATTTGGCCATCCATTTTTGGGGTGACAGGCTATGCTTGGAGTTAGCTTGGTGCCCATACTCTAAAAGAGATTTCCTAAAATGTACCCATAAACTTTAGCTTGGTCCCCATACTCTCAAAGAGATTCCTTGAAATGTACCCATAAACTTCACATCCTGATCACTCACAATTTGCTAAGGCTAACCATGCAACTTAAACAAATACTCCATGAATTTATTAGTAGCCATAGACACCATATATGTGACCTTTGTGGGAATAAAGTGTGCTAACTTAGTCAGAGTCTCCACAACCATGTAAATGCTATCCCAACCTCTTCTCATTCAAGGAAGGCCCCGTGATAAAATCCATAGCAATGAGTTTCCACTTGTCATCAAGAGAGAATAGAAAATATGTGTCCATCAAGAATAACCCAATTGAAGCAACCATTGGGCTTATGAGTGGGATCCTTGTTGAGTTGACAAGGCATACATCTCGACACAAACACATGCACACCTTTCCACATGCCATTCCAATGGAATCTCTTTCTCAATTTGTCATAGGTCTTCTTGTCACATCATTGGCAAAGAATGCATGTCTTCAAGAACTTTTAGTTTGTGGGTCGAGTTTGGCACAAGATACACCTTATCCTTAAAGTATAAAAGACCATTTTGCAACCAAAAATGAGGCAACTCTTCATGGACCCTTGGTGTAATTTTTCTATCATACATGCAACACCTTCATCACTCATATACTCTTCTTGTATATCCACATATTTAAAGTATATTCATATACTCTATAGAAGACCATTTTTCAACCAAAATTGAGGTAACTCTTCATGTGGCCCTTGGTGTAACTTTTCTATCATACGGGCAACACCTTCATCATTCATATACTCCTCTTGTATGTCCACATGCTTAAAGTATAGAAGACCATTTTGCAACTAAAATTGAGGATAGAAGGATGAAAAACCCAAGAAGCCTCTAAGTTGAGTAGAATGTTTAGGTTTTGGTGAACTCCTCACATATTCAACTTTCTTAGGATCCACCCTTATGCCGTCTTTGCTCACAATTGTTCTCAAGATAGTCCACCTCATTTGATGAAAGTGCATTTGCTCTCTTCATCATACAAGTGGTTGGCTCTCAATGCATCCAAAAACCTCTCTCACATGTTTCAACTTGTATGCTCTCAATGCATCCAAAACCTCTCTGCATTACATAACCCAAATGGCATTACCAAGAAGTGTGAAAGAGTCCCCTCTTGGTCTTAAAACAAGTTTTATACTCATAACCCTCTTTCATGTGCGAGTTTGATGACACCCCGATCTATCCTTGTGAACACACTTGCACCTTTGAGCTCATCAAGAAAATCATCAATGCGAGATATAAAGTACGTAGTCTTGATTGCGATTTTGTTGAGATCCCTATGGTCACAACACATTCTAAAACATCCTTCTTCTTCACCAAGAGAATGGGTGAAACAAACGGTGACTGAGTTGGCTCAACCCATCAAACCATGAGCTCCTTCACTTTCCTTGCCACCTCATCTCTTTCCACCTTGGAAAGATGGTGTCGAGTAGCTTTGCATTTGGTTCACTCTCCACCCCATGATCCACATCTTGCCTTGGTGAGACTAGCATTTAGGCATACTAAACACATCTTGATACTCTTCAAGGATCTTCTTCATGCTCTCATGATCCCTCAATTTTAGCATCAACACAAAGATGTAATACATATAAGTGGCCCTCTTTCTCAAGCTTCTGCTTGAGTTGAGTGGCATTTATCAAGGTAAGATTTTGCAACACTTATAAAGGTAAGATTTTGCACACTATTTTCCAACAATTTGTAACCTTGCTTTTCCATGTGCTCATAAACCCTCGCTAGAAATCCATTGTAATTGGACCAAGTGAAGCTAGCCAATCACATCCTAAGGTAATATCAATTGGTCCCAACATAAGTGCTAACAAATTAGCTACAAAAGTGTAATCCTTTGAGAGGCCGAATTTTCAGCTTTTGAAGTGACCACATTCACGAAACTATGTGCACTTCGACTATCCACCATAAGCAAATATGCCACTCTTCCATTAATGCTTCCTTTGAGACACAATGTCTTATCACCTTTGAATCTAGAAAATGCATCATCATATGACAAGGTAAAAAGTGACATCATTTGCAAAGTGCACACATAGTAAGAGAACCATCATACCACAGTGTGACAAGGTACAAAGTGTGACATCATTTGCAAAGTGCACACATAGTAGGAAGACCATCATACCATCATCATAGTCTCTCATGCATAATCCACCAGGATTACAAGGAAACTCACCCGTATGCTTACAATCTTGGTGATGTCATTTTCCATGAGATCACATAGTTGAAACTAAGGGTATCCACCATGTATGTGCATAGGCTAGAGTGGCAAAGTAGACTTTTTCCCTTTTAGAATGAGATGAGATAAAAGTAGAGATCCATGTTATCTACCCATTCTTCAAATTCTTCATTTGTAGTGCCCTCAACTTTGAACTTGCTGAGTTCCACCTTGTCTTTAAAATGCTTGAACTCATCATTACCATTACATGTCACCTTGTCTTTAATACCCTTAAACTCATCATTACTATCACATGCCAGACGAGGCCACATCCTTGCATTAGCTTCCATTCTATCCCATCATGCACAATTTTGAGGGTATGTTACCAAATCACCACACCCTTCCCTGCATCATTTCTTTGTTGACCACCATGTGAAGAAGATGGATGCGGGTGAAATCTTCACAAAGAAGGTAAAATACCTTGATCGTTGTGTCCATCATACATGCATCATGTCCATCATCCATTGGTGATTAATCGTCTCATGCATTTATTCCATGCATAACCTCTTTCATATTTGCTTGATCATTCCCAAGCTCATCTTGCAACATTTGTTGAGCTTGAGCCTTAGATGGACGACCATGGTTACCCTAAGTTAAGAACCCTTTGCTAGTTGAAGAATCTTCCAAACTTAGGATTCAATGTTCTCCAACTTGTAAGAAAAATATTGGGATGTAATTTCTACCCATATAGTCACTTTTGGTTCAGTCAAAGTGGAACAATTATCTATTTTAACTTTTGTAGAAAGTCAACTGCTTTCAACTGCTTGTCACTAATTGGACTCAGAATTGAGTGTTCTCTAGCTTGTTAGAGAATAATAATACAAAGAATAATAATGAAATATTCATTTCTTAAAGATTTATTTTTTTCTCCCATCAATTCGAGAAGGTTATTTTAAAGTTGAACAAGTTTTAGATTATTTTTGATTTTTGGGCCCATCTTTTGACCATCAAGGACCCTTTCACTAGCTAAAGGGTCCTAGAAGAAATAAAAATTCAATGATAATAATAATAATTTCATGATTGGATAGAGTAGAAAAAAATATCCCTTTCGTTTTTTACAACTCGTCAGTTTGAGCAACGGTTTGAGAGTTATGACTAAAATTTTGACCACCATCATGTTGATTGTGGTGATTTTGCATAGTTTTCACCATCATCATGTCTCCTTGGAGACATGATGATGATAAAAAACCATGCAAAATCAACATGAGGATGGTCAAAAAATTGGTCATAACTCTCAAACTATAGCTCGGATTGAAAAAATGAGATTATACTTTTGTAAGCTCCTTGCAAAGCTCACACATTTTTTTTTTTGCCTATTGCTTAGGAGATGAGATGTAAAAAGCCAAAAGCCCTATTTTTTAATGTTGTATCCAACCGAGATCCCCAGCCATGCAATGAAAATGAGGTTTTGAATTCCTTCTATGACCCTTTTTCTAGGGGTCTTTGGAGACCTGATGATGATAAAAAAATGTCATAACTCTCTAAATTGGAGACCTGATGATGATAAAAAAAATGTCATAACTCTCTAAATTGATAGGATAGAATATAAAAATAGACCCTTTTCACTTTTTACATCTGGTTAATTCAAGCATCATGTTAGTTTTGCATAAAATGTATTACCTATAGTGTAACCATGTAGAAAATCAAGCTCCTTTTCAAAAAGAAATAAAGAAAAAAAAGGGGAAAAACCAAGCTCAAAATCATAAAATACACTAAATAAACACAAAAGCATGCAAAAAAAAAGCTACCAAAAGGACATGAAAAACATCTAAATACAATAATTAAGCATTAATAATGGAGAGAAGAATAATGCAATCACAAACCACTCATGCAAGATATGATCGAAAATCGAAAGGAATTAGAAAATCAAATGGAGTAATAAAATATATACATAATGGAGTTTTAATTGACACTTAATGGAGTTTTAATTAATTTTTGGACACTTACCACCACCATGCTTGGCTGGACCAGTAAAGAAGGGGGTTAGGCATAAGGTTCTATTAGTTGCCCGGGCAATCACTGCAGCTGTCAGGTACTCAATCAGCTGGTTATTGTCTCCGACATGTCTGCTTAAGAGGGGCACTACGAAAGGCCCAGGATCATCACTAATCACTGCATTTAGAGTCTCCTGCAACAAATTGATTAGAATTAAGATTGCATATCTGAGTGAAAGAGGTCTTAAACTGGTACCCAACAATTAAATTTGGAATTTAGCTTGGCGTAAGGAGGCCTTAATTAACCACAAGCTTTTTCTTAGTTAGAACAGCTGAATATATTATAAAAAGGAAAGGTTACAGATTCCCATGAGGAAGGTCCATGGGTAGACGCCTCGGACGGTTAGACCTTACAGGTGAAGGGAAGAACTTCATAACTGCTTGCAGCTGGAAACGGAGCTGAGCAAGTAAAACATAACTTGAACCAGTGTTTGATGAACTGGTAAAAGAAGCTTGACAATATGAAAAACCTGAAAACTGAGATAGACTGCCTTTTATTCACTGAGGGGAGCTGAAACTACTTAATGAACAGCAAAAGAGCACTGAAGGGAAAAAGACACTCCTCATAGACTTTCCGACGCCTGGATGTAGGAGTCGGAATGTTGCAGCCTTCTTTGGCATTCATGAGCCAGCCCTTGAAGCATGATTTCCTTTCTTTTGCAATGCGAGGAAGCGTGAAATTGTCTCCATTTTCTCCATGGTAGGTCCTGCCACCGATCGACCTCCATAGGAGAACCTCTAGGTTGCAGCTGCTGTACAAGCTTGAGAGTGCTGTCAAGAAAAAGAAAAAAGTGTTGATTAGTTTTAGTAGCAAAAAGAGCTTCATTACGTTGGTTCCAAACATGCCATAAGAAAATAAATCTGACGGAATGCCAAGTAAAGGGGTCAAGAGAGTGACATTCTCCGAGGAGGACTTCTTTCCAACTGAGAGGGGTGTTCCTGATTTGCATAAAAGCTTTGTTAAGAACACTTAAGAATTGACTCGTGTCGGAGCAGGAAAAGAACAGATGGGGGACAGTTTCCAACTTGGTTTTGCAGCGGGGACAAAGACCATTTCCATGTCCGATTTTCATAGCCTTGTCAAGGGTCCAGGTCGCTTTATGAATGACCAGCCAGGCCAAGAGGGCATGTTTCCTTTCTTGAGCGAAGGCCCAGATAAGCTTGAAGCGGAAGGCCCATTGATGCTTATTCCAACCCAATGACCATCTATTGTTAAGTTTGAGAACAAGTTTGCCTGTATGACCATTAGGCAACTTGCCGAGGTTTCTGGACCACCCCCACAAGATGGCTTTAGAAAAGTTTTTGCAGTCACAAATAGGCCCCGGGGGAATGAAAACACTGAGAGAATTACACCTCTGCATGACCAGCTCAATGCCACCCCGTGGAAGGCTGAATTTGTTATTGATTTGATCCCTGGTTAACATTCCGGAAGCATCACATAAGTCGCCCCACACCTTAATCCCAGCTTTGAAACAAGAGAGGCTGATCTGGACCAGATCATCGGAGATCGGAGCTATAAGATGGCCAAACCAAACCGAGTCGGCCGCATAGGCATACCTCCCTCTCTTAGAGTAAGTTTGAAAACAAAAGATTTTTTTATATTTCATCCAAGACTCCCACATCCTGCAGCAAAGTTTGCTACCTATAGGGGAGAGATCGGCCTTCGAAAACAGAACATCATTAATCGAGAACCCCTTCCATGATCTCTTGCCTTTGAGCCAAAATCTTCCAACATCTCTTTTAATCAAGTCAGCCCACACATCATTGGAAAATATGGCCCTTTGCACCCACTTAGCCGCGAGCTTTTCAGCCAGCAACCCAACGTCAATAATGCCAAGACCCCCTTGCTCTTTAACTAAGCAACAAACCTTGAAAGCAACTTTGCTGATCCTCCTTCTGTCAAGGGAACCTCCCCACAGATAATTACCCAAGATGGAGTTTAGGGATTGTATTTGGGTCTCTGAAGGCTTCTAGCAGGCCAGGAAGTAGACGACGGAGGGGATGATGAAGTGATTGAGGACAAAGGCTCTGGAGGCAACCCCTGTGTTAATGTGGCTCCATTTCTTGACCTGCAGCTTAAGTTTATTGAGCACATAGTCCCACCTTTGTTTAGCAGAGATGTTAAAGCCCATCGGGATACCAAGCAGTCTGAACACGACACCTTCGGGGATAATCTTACAGCCAGCGGCAAGAATCGAAGGAGGGGGCCCTCCCTCTAACACTTTGAAGCTGGTCTTGGAGTGGTTTATTTGGGAACCACTGGCCAGGCAAAAGGTCTCAAGGCAGGACATGAAGTGGGCAGCCGTCTGCACTTCATTCCGAAGCAGCACATTAGTGTCATCAGCAAAAAGTTGAAGGCATAGAGGGCTAGGCCTGTTGGGAATCTCAATACCCTTAATGTTGTTGCTGGCTATTTCCTTGTTTACCAACCAACCAAGAGCATCAGCAACAATGGCAAAAAGAAGGGGGGAGAGGGGACAGCCTTGCCTAATGGATTTCCTAAGAGGAAAGGCATCAGTGAGAGACCCATTGACAGCAACCTTGGAAGACGCATTACCAAGCAAAGTTTGGACATACTTAATGAACTTCCTGTTGAGGCCAATATCCTGAAGGGATTGGAAAAGGAAAGACCAATCAATTCTGTCATAGGCTTTATCAAAATCTATTTTGAGGAAGATGTAATTCTGCCCAGAGTTTTCCGCATGCTCCATGCCCTCCCAAAGGCTAATAATAGCATCAAGAATATATCTACCCTTGATGAAACCCTTTTGTTCTTTGAGGATCCATTCGTCCATATAGGGGTTGATTCTACTGGTGAGAATATGAGCATAGACTTTGTAGAGGGAGGTGAGACATGTTATGGGTCTCCAGTTTCCAAGATCATCTTTCTCTTCTTTTTTGTGGATCAGTTTGATGATCCCCATATTGGTCCTTTCTGCCAGACCACCTTTCTTCATGGCTTCCCTCCAGATGTTTAGGATGTGAGGGGTCAGCTCATCTTTAAAAGCAAGAAAGAATTCATTAGGAATCCCATCTTCCCCCGGAGATTTCCTCTTTTTGAGATGAGAGATAGACTCCTTGACCTCCTTCTCGGAGAACGGGGCGTCCAGCTTAAGAGCTAAAGCTGGGTTGACGACCTTTTTCCTAATGAGAGCAATCTTAGCTCTAGCAGCAGTAACTTCTTGAGAGGGAGGCTGGGCTGAGGAGAACAAGTTAGAAAAGTGCTCCTTGATGACCTGCAAGTTTTCGACATCATCAGCAGCGGCAGAACCATTGGGCTTCTTGACCATAGGAATTAGATCCCTAACTTTTTTCCTTTTGAGGAGGGCAAACATCTTAGGGTGAGGTGTGTCTATTTTCCCAGCCCACACTTCTCTGTACCACAATCTAGTGGCCTTAGCAGCCAACAACTCCTCGAGTCTGAGTTGATTCTTAAGATCGATCGTGGATTGATCTATAACCCCCTTTTTAGAAAGATATAAGTCCTGGATCTGTTTCCTGATCTGGACTCTCCGATTCAACCGAATCAAATGAGCTTTACGCTTATGATCCTTGCAAATAGAATGAACCTTACTGACGAGACATTCCCATCCCTTGGAGGGGGAGGAGAAAAGACTGAAGGCCTCAGTAATGGAGCCTTTAATCATTTGCTGGATACACGGAAGACGAAAGAGAGAAGGGTCCAGGTGAGGCCACCCCGCCCTCCCTTTGGCCTGGCCAATAGTCAGCTTGCAAATCAGAGGAAGGTGATCAGAGATGGTCAGGGAGGAATCCGTCGTGCAGTTGATCTTTAAGCACATATCAGACAGGCTACCAGAGGCATACAGTCTGTCCAATCTCGCAGCTCTGTGAAAGGAACCTTTTTGATTGTTAGTCCAGGAGAAACCAGTTTTAATAGAAAGGTCCGAAAGATCTTTATCAACTTTGAGTAACTCCCATTGAACTTTTTCCTGCCCATTGATGGTTCTACCAAGAAACCTATTTCTGTCTCCCTGGGATTCAACCATGTTAAAATCACCAACAAGAAGCATGGGACCCTCAATCTCAATGATAGACTGCCAGGTGGACGCCCTTAGGTTAGCCAAGCACGGGGCATAAACGGAAACAAGAGTGCAGTTGAAAGGATTGCCCAGTCTAACCGCGGTCCAACAGTGATTGACATCAGACCAAGCATCTAAAATAGTATGCTCCCACTTCGTGTGAATGCCTATAGCTGCCCCACCCCTCCCAGAGTGATGGTTGGTAAAAAACCACCGAGCATTATTGGAGATTCTTTGAAGGTTCATATGCAGCTGAGGACCCCCTATTTTAAGCTCTTGAAGACAAAGAAGGTCGAAATCATAGGCTAAGTCCTTTAACCAAATATTGATGGCTACAGCCCTTTCCGGGTTGGTAAGCCCTTTACAGTTGAAGGATAGCAATTGACTAGACATCATTTTTTAATGGTTTTAGAAGGTTTACCCGCGGACACGGAGGTTCTAAGGGCTTCTTGACTTTTATCCTTTTTCCTCTTCATTTTTGAACCCAAGAGAAGGGGAGAGAAGTCACTCTCCTCGGGATGTTTCATAGGTGAGAGGGACATCCTCTTCATCATAGCAGCATCCTCTTCATCAAGTTGAGCTTTGAAGGCATCATCCATACGTTGGGTTTTATCAATGAAATCCTCGTCTGATTCCATAGGGGAATCAAGATCTTGGCTGAAAATCACTCGGTCCTTGTTAGGGGCCCTTCCCGGGGAGGGGTGGTCAGCACCTATAGGGCCTGAAATCGGGGCCTCTTTGGCCTGAAACTGAATGCTAAGACCATCTTGAACCTCTGCTAGGAGGGGGGCATATCTGTTAGCTGGGATGTGCCAGTTAGCTTTGTTGTTTTTAGCCTTGGAAACATGTTTTTTCTGGGGCAGAACAAAGGCCTCGTCTTTGGCCGGGTTTTTGTCACTAACGGCTGGCTGCTGAAGCTCAGGGCATTCCCTAATCAAATGCCCTTGCTTATTGCAGTTGAAACAGGCGTACGGGAGGTTCTTATAGGTCAGGGTTTGCTCATAAATTATTTGGCCCTCACTGTTTTTCAAGGGGATTTTCTCCTTAAGGGGCTTGGCGGTATCTACTTCAATAAGCATTTGATGCGCCCATTGGGGATTGACGACCTGAAACGGTTTTTGACCTAGAACTTTTCCTACCGCACCCCCAATCCTCTTAGCCCATATAGAATACTTAGTGGGCATATCAGTCAATTCAACCCAAACGGGGATTTTGGTGGGTTTGGGGCCTTTGGGATCAAAGGAGTCATACCAACGGAAAAACGAAAGGGGCGTGTTTCTTATGATCCACTGCCCGCTGTTTATAACAGAAGTCGCACTTAAAATATCCTCAAAGATGAACATATAATACGAGTTAGGAAGATGCTGCACAGAAGCTACCTTAATTCCTTTCTGTTCCCAATTTGATTTAATCCAGAATTTTAAAGTGTCTACAGGTGGTCTGGCCCCATGACAAAGACCAATCAAAGCATGGGAAGATAGATGGTCCTGCCATGCTTCTAACTCTTCATTATCACAAATAACAGCTCCATCTGAATCAACATCAAACTCACCAATTTTTTCTTCAAATGTCGGGTTCTGCGACAAATTAATCAGACGATCAAACCTGGAGGGAGTCGAAGCCTGACCAAAACCTGAGATCGACCGTGTGGCTGCAGGGAGTCGGACAGCGTCAGCAAAGGATGCAGGCTGTCCGTTGACAGCAGGGCCACGATGCCCCTGAGAGGAGGCGACAACCTGATGAGTCTCAACAGAAACTTCAGCATCAACACGGCCTCCCACACCGTGTAGCTGATGGAGAGGCGGAGCAGATGCTCTGCTCACGGAGGGCACGTTGACAGCAGGGCCACGATGCCCCTGAGAGGCGACAACCTGATGAGGCTCAGCAGCACCTTCGGAATCGAGACGGCCTCCCACACCTTGTAACTGATGGAGAGGCGGAACAGATGTTCTACTCACGGAGAGCGAGCCACCAGGGAGCTTAACAGGCGCCTGATGGAAGACCAGAGACGAGGGGCCAGCACCTTCGTGAAATGACTGAGAGGAAGAAGCCGCACCGGCACGAACCACATCTTGGAGCGACATCTTAGTGAATAGTTCCCCCCTCTCGGGGGGAGCGGGTACAGAAAGGAGGAGCGCAGTAATCAGAAGCAGATGGTAAACCTCGCAGGGGAGATTGGGGCTGGAGCAAGCAGAGTTCAGAGAGCATGGACGACACCTGGGCCAACGGCTCTATCACGCGTCGTTCATGCGAGCTCCCCCACTAGTTCTTCTGTGACGGGCTAGAGCATTCTAACATATGCTAATGATTTATTGAAAGATTGTGCAGCGCAGAAAGCAGAAAGCAGAAAGCAGAAAGCATTGTCAACTGTGGTCATTGCAATCACAGTAGTAGGCAAAAAGCAGAAAGCGTTGTCAACTGTGGTCATCGCAATCACAGAAGAGACGCAGAAAAGTATAGAATTTTAACTGCAGAGCGCGCAGGGTAGATAGCTTCTTTTGTACGCTTGCTTACTGGAGTCTGATGAAAGCTTCGATCTTAACTTGTGTACCACCATTGATGAGATTTCGCTTTCAATCAATTCTCACATACTTAATTACCGCATACTTAATTCAATCAACTTAATTGCCGCATCCTTCAGATGCAAATATTCACAAAAGTAGCTCAACAATCACAACTATAATTAAGTGGTAGTAATTATAATTAAGTAGTAGTAATTATCACCATTAGTTTTAGTACTATTATTGTTGTTGTTCTTAGTGTAACTAAGCAATCATCCTAACTCTAAACATTCTTTTCTTTGCATTGCTCTTTTATAATTCACTCTATTTCAACTTTATTTTGAGTGAAATTTTAAAAATATCTTACGCCTTTGATGATGCACAAAACATATACTGAAGTAGCTCAACAATCTCACAATTATACTTAAGTGGTACTTATTATAATTAAGTACTAGTAATTATAACCATTGTTGCTATTGTTAGTGTAACTAAGCAATCATCCTAACTCTAAACATTCTTTTCTTTGCATTGCTCTTTTATAAGTTACTTTATCTCAACCTTATTTCCAATGAAATTTTAAAGATATCTCATGCCTTTGATGATGCCAACTCGTCAAGGGACAAAAACCTCTTTTTTTGGCATACATGAATTTCATAGGGAAGAGGAGATTGAAAATGATATCGTTTCATAGGGAAGAGGAGATTGAAAATGATATCGTTTAATTTCCATAATAGTTTAAAAATCTTCCACCATCGTGGCTTCCACATTCACTTCACAAATCTTTGTTTGTAGTTAGTACATTTCATGCCTAGACAAATCTATAATCTGTACATTTCATGCCAGGACAAATCTATGGTGCAGTTGTGGTCAATGGGAATCGATAATTATTCACAATATTTTGTAATTAGACAAATATGATAGTCCATCTATTATGAAGAAAGAAGGAATTTGTATCTCCTACCTTTAGGCCTATGTAGCACATAGTCACAATACCAACCTTATCAAGCAATGGGGTGAAGAATTGAGGCTCCATTATTACATGTTAGATAGGAAACTTTTCACGAGGTGGGTTTTATTATGTAGCAAGCCTTTTTTAAAAGGCCACATTAGGAAAAATTTGGACTTAAATTGGGCCCTTTAAGGATTTGTACACATTCTCTCTCTATGAAAAAATGGGCTCATGGTGAATATTTTGTAAATCAACTTAAAAGTGAGCGGAGTTTAGACATTTAGAATCTACTCTTAGAGACCTTTGCAATGATATATAGCATGATGGAAAATTTTGCATTTTCAAGAAGTCCCAAATTTGGTGATGACATGGCACGTTAAATGCCACATCATCACGAAATTTGGGGACTTCTCGAATATACACAATTGTGTGTCATGCTATATATCATTGGAAAGGTCTCAAAGAGTAGATTCCAAATGTCCAAACTCCACTCACTTCTGAGTTGATTTGCAAAAAGTTTACCATGAGCCCATTTTTATAGAGAGAGAATGTGTATAGATCCTTAAAGGGCCCAATTTGAGTCCAAATTTCCCCTAATGAAATGCAATACTAATTAAGCATCTAATACTAGCATGCTTGTCTTGTGGGCCATTGCTAAGATAATATATTTCACCAACTTTCATTAAAGACCCTTTGAGTGACTGAAATATGCTACCAAATATAGATGCAAAAGACCCTTGCAAATGATCCGTAAAAACAAAGGTTTAAAAACTGTTTGAGTGACTTGGGAAAAAACATTCTTTGAGCGAGGGAAAAGTTGAGCGAAACTTGCCAACAACCTCTAGAAGGAATGCAGTAGACACAATTTGAAAACATGCAAATACCAGTACAATATTGCACTCAATTTAAAACTTACAGCATTCAACCCAACAAATGATAATATCCATCACTAAGGGTGCAACAGGAATCTTATTCTAGGAATTGATTGTGGAAAGTAGAGAATTAATTCAATCATAAAAACCATTGCTTGTAAGCTTCAACTAAATCAAAGCAATTGAAAAATTAAACACTTAAACAAAAATACTTAGCTCCAAAAAGACCAGATTGGGTGCAATCTTTCCCCCTCTTGTGCGTGGCCTCTCCCCACACAAGAGTATTTCTTTATTAGCTTTCCTTTTCACCAAAATTAGGCCATAGCCCCCAAAATACAAGATGTGCTTTTTAGAGAGCACGGCACTCTTCTTTAACAAAAATAGAGTGTCAAATTGGGACTAGGGTAAAGCCATAGGCTTTAATAAATTCCACAAAAATAAATGTATCTTTCCTAAAGTTCAAAATGGAAAAATCATTTAATAAGGTTACAAGCTACTATGCTTGCCAAAAATGAAATGTGATGATCCAAGACATTTCTTCCAAAGTAAACTCTTCAATTCCCATAGTCTTCATCACCTGAAAATATAAGCCCAATTAATTATTAAATTAATCCCACAAATATTAAACAGGCACAAATCATCACCAACTCATGACTACCAGGCATAAGTACCCCAGGAATCACCCTGCCGCCATACAAACCTAACTGAAATAATCATAGGTGGCCTCAAACATATGTCATATACCGCACGTATTAATATTTATAGTGGTGTCACCCACGATATTAACCTAGCCGGCATGACGCAAGAGTAATCTAGGCGTCCCCAAATTACTCAAGAGGGGATAAATAATATTTTTCTAGAGGACTTAAAATATATTCTCATGACATCCCTCTTGCTTGAGTTTGCAATTGTCCTCAATTGCGGATTTGCTGGGTTTGAAAAGAATGAAGAATTTCAGGGTAAACTTGGAAAAATTTCTCAGGCATCCATTTAGCATCTTCTTGTGGATGATTCTTAAAAGTCAAAAGATACTTGAAGTATTGACTACCTGTCCTTGTTGTTGTTATCTCTTGGTCAATGATAGCATCAGGAACTAAGACTTCTTCCTCTCCTTCAATAAGAGGTGGTTCCTCATATGTTGGGTGAGTAGGAAGTGTTCCTCGAAAAGGTTTCAAGAGATGGATATGAAAAGAATTGTGGATATTCCAATTAGATGGAAGCTCTAGTCTATAGGCCACATCATTAATCTTTTTGAGGATTTTAAATGGCCCATAATATCTAGGCGCTAGCTTCACTGCTGCTGCAGGGAATTTTTCCACACTCTTTAATCGACGCTTTTCAATTCTCAAGAGTACATAATCACCTTCTTGAAATGAAAAATCTTTGCGCTTCCTATTTGCTTGAGATGTATACTTCTCTTGAGCTCTTTGAATACAATCACGCACTTTAGATAGAATGTGATCAAAGTCTCTAACATATTGGTCGACTGCTTCAATCTTATGAGAGAGTCTAGTAGCCGGAATAGGCAATGCTCTTCCATAGATAATCTCAAATGGTGCTCGACCAGTAGCAATATGAGGAGTATTATTATAAGCAAATTGGAGTAGGTGTATGTACTTATCCCATCCACTAGGTTGCTGGGAAACATAGGCTTTAAGCATATCTAAGATAGTGCTATTTGTAACTTCGGTTTGTCCATTCGATTCCGGATGGAATGCCGTGGAAAAATCTAACTTAGTGCCTAAGTTTGAGAAAAGAGCAACCCAAAAGTAACTACAAAATTTAGAATCTCTATCAGAAACTATCACTTTGGGTAGACCATGATGAACAAAAATTTGCTTAACAAATATGTTCGCGGCTTGCTGAGAAGTTAGTGTCTCTTTGCATGGAATGAAATAGGCTTGCTTACTAAATCTGTCCACTATTGTCCAAATCATGTCATGGTGACTGGAAGTAGTAGGGAAGCCAGTAATAAAGTCCATAGACACTTGTTCCCATGGTCTATCAGGAATAGGTAGAGACACTTGTTCCCATGGTCTATCAGGAATAGGTAGAGGCATAAGCAATCCTAAAGCTTTGCCTTTGTAGCTTTTAATTGTTTGGCAAATGTTACATTCAGCTACAAACTTAGCTACATCATTCTTCAAATGGGGCCAATAGAATTCTCGAGAAACTACTTGAAGTGTTGCGGAAACTCCTCCATGTCCCACAAATGGTGGTTGGTGCATCTCTTCCAAGACAAGCTGTCTGTAAGGTTGAGTAACACACAATCTCTTCTCAAAGAAAAGATAGCCATCATTATGAGAATAACTTCCTTGAGGTGTCCAATTGTTTTCACGCAATTTAATCCATATTTGAGAAAAATCTGGATCAACTTCATAAGTTTCTTTCATGAGGACAAATGGTTCACTTTCAATTATGGAAATGTTATTGATATTTGGTCTTTGACTCAAAGCATCGGCAACAACATTTTCTTTTCCAGGTTGATATTGAATCATAGGTTGGAAACTTTGAATGAAAGCTGCCCATTTGATATGCCTATCTGAAATGAGAGGTTGCGTAAGCAAATGCCTAATGCTTTGTTGGTCTGTCTTGATAAGAAATTCAGAGCCCATTAGGTAATGCTTCCAAATTTTCAAAGCATGCACTACTGCTGCTAATTCCTTGTCATAAGTGCTATAATTTTGCTCTGCAGGCTTAAGCTTTCTACTTTGATAAGCAATAGGATGGTTGTCTTGCATAAGAACAGCTCCAAATTCTTTGCCACTAGTTCAGTCAAAGGATGAGCAATACAAGCAAAATTCTTGACGAACTTCCTATAATAACTACATAAGCCAAGAAAAGATCTAAGATCATGTATGTTTCTAGGCGTAGGCCAAGAAGCAATACACTCAATTTTCTTAGGATCTACACGAATCCCTTCGGCCGACACTATATGACCTAAGTATTCAATCTCCTCTTGAAAGAAAGAACTCTTTTCTGGATTGACATACAATTCATTTTCTCTCAAAAGATTGAACACCATTAGGAACTCAATGGAGTCTTTTTGGGCCCTTTAATTTGCCATGAGGTTATGGAAACGTTTAACTTTTTGACAAATAGGAGCCCGCCATGTAAGCAAAAACCAATGGTTTGTAAGAGAGGTGTAAGAGTGGTCAAAGGGTGCACTTTTTCCCCCAAAAAGGGGAGGGGGCAATTTTACAATTTTCGGACCTCCATAACTTCTACATACAAGCTCCGATTCGAGCGGAGATTACAGATCCGTGATCTACGCATCAAGAGCTTTCCATAGATATGTTACATGATATGGTTTTATCCGCTAGATTTTAAATTCCATTTTTCCCCCAAAATTCAAATTCGAATAAAGTAGCCGTTTTGAAGCTTCAAATTAGAAAACGTTTCTTCTTAAGAGAAAAGGTTTGACTCCCTTAAACTGCCAAATAAAAGGGCCCAAGAAGACTCCATTGAGTTCCTAATGTTGTTCCAAGTGTTGTTCATGCTCTTGTCGATCCTTGCTAAAAACAAGAATGTCATCAAAGAACACTATAACAAAACTTTGAAACTTAAGGAATATACGATTCATCATATGGCTGAAAGTAGCTGGAGCATTGGTCAAACCAAATGGCATAACCAAAAACTCATAATGACCAGTTTGGGTTCTAAAAGCTGTCTTGAAAATGTCAGATTGAGTCATACAGACTTGATGATACCCAGACTTTAGGTCAATCTTGCTAAAGACCTTTGATCCTCTAAGCTTATCAAGAAGATCATCTACCCTAGGAATAGGATATCTGTTCTTGACAGTAATCTTATTCAATGCACGATAGTCTACACACATTCGGTAAGTTCCGTTCTTCTTCTTAAAACAAGAAGTACTGGAGCTCCAAAAGGTGAACTACTAGGTCGAATAAGGCCTCTCTCTAGTAAGTCTTCTATTTGGCTTTGGATTTCTCTTTGCTCTAAATTGTTGACTCTATAGGGAGCTTTACAAGGCGGGGAATTTCCAGGCAATAAGTCAATACTATGATCCTCAGGCCTAGACTTAGGTAATCCTAGAGGCAGATCTTCCATGAAACAGTCACTAAATTTGGAGATAAAAGAATCAAACTTTGGTCTTTTGGATGTGTCCAACTCAGCATCAAGCTGGTTAACCCATACCATATAAGTCTTGTCTCTTTTTCTTAGAGCTCTCTTTGCTTGAGTGTGACTCAACAAAGGACTCATTTCTCCTTTGACTTGACACTGGAGGATAATATTTTCATTGTCCTTCCTTAGAGAAATACTATGAGTGTCATAGTCTATAATAGGATTGTATTTGTGTCTCCAAGGCATACCCAAAATTATATCTACCCCTTGTAAAGGTGCAACTAAGAAATCCCTCTTTTCTGTTAAAGGTTTGATGCATAAATCCAAATCTTTCACCACTTGCATGCAATTATACTTTGTTCCAGTAAATGCTGCTTTGACTTTATAATGCGTAGGTGAAGAATGAAGATTTAGTGCTCTAAGTACCTTTTCAGAAATGAAATCATGTGTACTACCATTGTTGAAGATTAATACAAGGATGCAACAAAAAAGATACTTAGGGCTCTTGTAAAGAGTTCCACTTTGTAGATGTATGTGGGAGAGGGCTTCACAATAATCCCACATGGGAACTTTTGAGAGTTCTAGAATTTTTGTATAAAAGGTGGCTCATTTGAGAGCATGGACACATTGGGAAAACTCATGTTTGAGCTCTCTTGAGACTAGCTCTCCCTCTTCTTCCATAGAGGTGCAAGCTCTTCTCACTCCCCATCTACATTGTTGTAAGTTCTATTCTTTTGTTAATTCAATGCAATGAGTTGATATTTGTCTCTCTTCTCTTGTCAATTCTCTAGTATGCATGTTTCTTATTGATAGCTTAAAGGATTGTGTGCATGCTAGGGAAATGAGTATTGAGAATGAAGAATGCTTTGATCATGTGTAAGCAATAGCTAGGCTTTCTTCTTTTTTGGATGTATGGATGAGTGGAATGTGGAGTTGAGTGAGCAATAGCAAGATTGAGTTTGAGCGTGTGTTGAGTCTATGTCAATAGTAGTAGTTTTCTTAGCATTCTCTCCATCAAATGGATAAGCTTTTGTGCACCGGTACGGGTTGAATCCCTAGCTCCGAAAGGGATGCAAATCCCATTGGATTGAGCTAAGTGTGGATCATACTACTCTTGCTACAAGTGAGAGAGTTATTCCGTCTCTCCATTGGCGCCGCTGCCGGGGAGAAGACTCAAATCCGGTTGAGAGTGTGTGGAAACCACCACTATTTCCTCTTTTGGTTGCAAAACCATTGAGTGATTAGGTTAAGTTCGGGTGTGCGATCCCGGTGAGTGGATAAGGTTAGGATAAGAAAAAAACCATTGAGCGGTTGAGGTTTCTCCCGCATTGTTTTTTATGTTTTATTGCTTTTATGCTTTTTCAAGTACCGTTCATTATGCTTACCTTCATTGTTTTTTGTCATTTCATTCTTTCATGCTTTTCGTTAACATGTAATTACTATAAATAAATAAAAAGAAAAGAGGTGCGTTGCTAAGCTCTTCCATAGCTTATGCAAGCCCCATAGACTCCCAAGCATGAAGTCCGCTTAAGGATGAGAGGAGAGAGGGAAAGAGAAGGGTGAAGGGAAGAGAGGTAGGTTGAAAGCGTAGAAGGCGACTTTTCCTTTATGGTTTTGTTGTTTTGTTGGGAGATTATATGTATATATATTTGCATGTGTAAGGCGGCCAGCAAAAGCGCAACCAAAGGCGGCTTTTAAAAAGAAAAAAAAAGACTATATATATATATATATATATTTATATTTATATATATATTTCATACAGTGACGTAGATGGGCCTGCATTGAAAAGAAAGTGAAGCACTGATTGAAGGAGGTGGCGAAGGAGCTGTCTGTGCAGTGGGCGCTGCAAAAGCGAAAGAAGGCAGCCTTAAGAAAAAGAATATAAATCTATATATATATATATATATATATATATATTTATACTTTTACAATACGTCAAACGTTGCATCGTGGAGGGGAAGCGTCGGCGTAGGCAGCTGCAGCAGAAGCGTCGGCGTAAGCGGCTGCTGCTGGCTGACGTTGGTGTGGAGACCGACAGCAGCAGCAGCAGCGACAGCAAAGCAGTGTCGGCCGGTGGCGTTGGCATAAGCCAGCGCAGAAGAAAAAAAAGAAAAAGGAGAGGGCTAAGCACGAGCTTCATACTGGCCGGCGGTGAGGCGCAGCAGCAAAGGGCGTTTGTGAAGGTGGGGCGGCTGGCAGCTGGAGGTTTCTAAGGGTGCGAAGTGGGCGCAAGCAAAGCGAAGGCAGCCGAGTGTGAAGGTGACCGGTGGTGCAGGGTAGCTGTGTGGAAGAGTGGAGGTGACCGGTTGTGCAGGGAGGCAGCGTCGTGAAGTAAGCAGAGGCGGTGGGGCTACAGGTAAGAAGGGGAGGTCCAGGAGTTGAAGACTGAAAGAGCAGCAAGGGTCAGGGCGGCGAAGACTGAAAGAGCAGCAAGGGCTGGGGCGAAGGAGTGGGCTGCGTTGGCATAGCGCCTGCAGAGGCGAGAGGCTGCGTTGGTGTAGGCGGTCTGCATTGTGCGCCTGCAGAGCAGACGACAGCAAAAGAGCAGAGAAGTAGGCGGACGGCAGCACGGTGAGCTCTGCAGTAGATGAGCTGGTGCATTGAAGACGGCAAGTGGGTGCGCCAGCGGCAAATTCGGCGAGCGGCGAGCGGCGAGCGGAGGATAAGGTAGGTGGAATTTTTCTTTTTTTTATTTTTATTAATTTTTTATGTTTTTTTTATTTTTAAATAAAAAAACAAAAAAATAATATTTTTTAAGAGAAAAAAGAGAGAAAAAAAAAACAATTAATTTTTTTTAAAAAAGAAAAAAGAAAAAGAAAAGAGATTAAAAAAGAAAAAGAAAGAAAGAAAAGAAAAAGAAATTTAAAAAAAAAACAAAAGGAAAAAAAACAAAAGAAAATTAGTTTTAAAAAAAAACAAAAGGAAAAAAAACAAAAGAAAATTAGTTTAAAAAAAAAAACAAAAATAAAAAGAAATTAAGTGTTTTTTTAAGAGTCTAAATATTTTGTAATTCTTCGTATAAATTTTTTGCATAATTAGTATTTTCTTGCATTTTTTAATTTTTTGTAACTTTGTGCATAATTAGTATTTTTTAGTGTGATTCATAATTTTTGTGTAAGTTTAAAAAAAAATAAAAACATAAAAAACATAAAATCATGTTTAAAAAAAATCATAATTAAATAAAAAAATAGGATAGATAGTTACGCCACACATACTCCTTTTAAGTTGCATTTAGTGATTAGGTAGGTTAAAAAATATATATATATATACATATATATATATATTTTATTTTTTTTTAAAAAAAATAAAAAAATAAAAAAAAACAAAAACAAAACAAAACAAAACAAAAACACATAAAAAAACCAAAAAAATTTGACCTTATGCACTTGCGGTCAGGACGTCTTGTAGATTCTGCTCTATAGGGCCTAGGGCACCTTCTAGAGTACCTACGCAAGAAAGTGGGACCCAATCGATAGGCAATTTGGCAGATATTGCTGAAACCCTTTCTGAATCCCAATCCGATACCCTTTCCTCTAGAACAACTAGTTCATTGTCCATGGACAATCTAGGGCCGACAAATAGTCATCCCGTAGCCCCAAATAGGACACCCTCAAGATCCTTTAATCTATTTGAAGCTGACACCATGGGGTTAACACTCAATGTGAGACTCCAATAGGACACCCTCAAGATCCTTTAATCCATTTGAAGCTGACACCATGGGGTTAACACTCAATGTGAGACTCCAATATGTCTACACAAATGCTCAAGGAGCTGAGATCTTTAGGGACCCACAACAAAGGTATCTTGTTAAGATCGCAGACATTCTCTCAGAACTTGATAGAGCACCTCTAGTCAATGACCAGGGTAACATGTACATGGGTGGAGATGGTGTTCGCTACGAAGTCACCTACCATCCAGAAAAGGTAGACAAATTAGGGGAGCTCTCTAAAACCGAGTTCTTAGACTTATCAGAACTTTCCAGAGCAAGGGCGTCTAGAGATGACTGGCTCATTGAGCCGGACATGCCTGGACCATCCAATGCCCAGTCCTCAAAGCCATCCATAGATGATTTACTTCTTGTAGATCTAAATTTGGAAAGGGATAGGAAAGGCAAGAGTAAATTGGATCAGGGGGCTGAATGCCAATGGGAGTTTGTACGACAAATTCCTGTGACAAAGGTCTTACAGGATGACCCACTTCAAGAGGTCTATAAGGACTCGTTAGAGGGATATTATGCCACAACTAAATTGCCACAGCTAGATCTTCCTCTAGCTCATGTGGTGGTAGTTGAGAAGCTCGCAGGACACATGAACAGAATAATTGATAAATGGGCCAATGAATACCGAACCTTAGATTGGAAAGAGATTAGGGAACTCACGTGGAAAGGACAACCATTATTCATGGAAGTGTTCTCAACAAATACAGCCAAACCAGGAGAGACAGCCTTTCTTGGAGGAACTGTTGCTCCTCCCCTACGAGAGTTCACTAGAGAGGGACCTTCAACATCTAAGTGGACCACTGCTAGTAGCCCAACTCTAGCACCAAGATATCGTCCTACACCAAATGTGCGACCACAGGTCACATCACACCAACATCTTTCTCATTATAACAATCGGAGGGTAGGGGAGCCAACTAGGCCTCCCATAAATGCACCTCCTGAAATGCGGGTGACAAGATCTTTGGAGGGGTTTGGTGAGGATGGTAATAGGGTACCCACACCAATTTTGGAAACATGTGGACCATCTTTCCAACGAGAGGAACAATTCCCACTGAGAATGAGAGGCCGTAGGCCCTATGATGAGTATTCAAGACAAGTAAGGCCATCAACTCTTCAGAAACTGGTAAAGAAGTATGAAGGGTCGAGAGATCCATACGATCATGTAGCAGCTTTTAGACAAGCAGTTCGAGCTGAGCAAGTGGCTGATAAGCATACTCAAATTGAAGGATTTGGACTCACTCTTGAGGGAAAAGCCCTGGCTTGGTTTCAGGCATTAGAGGCTTCAGACAAATCTTCTTTACGAGTTTTGGAAGAGAGATTCATTGCTGCTTTTTCCTTGATGGGAATTCAACATGACACGGTAGCACACATCTACTCTTTCAAGCAAGGCGAGAATGAGAGTGTTAGAGACTGTGTAAATAGAATGAAGCAGTACATTAATCGTTGCCCAGAAGATGAGAAGCCAACCCAAAGTCGATTAATTTCTCTCTTCTTAAAAGGCCTCAAAAACTCGACACTGCATACACATCTCTATGCGAAGAAGCATACAAATTTCAATGAGTGTTGCCATGATGCTATGGATTTCACCGATAACTTCAAGTTCCAAGATGGTTCTGGCCCTGAGGTGAAACCTAGAAATCAGTGGGGTGATGACCAAAGTTCAGGGTCTAGCGCGCTAGTAAATCCAGACCAGATAGCTAACCTAGTACTAAGGAGATTGGGACAGACCTATCGTCCACCCATGCAGCCACAACAACACCAGCAGAGAATGAGGAGTGTACTTCCTACAGGTCCTCATCTTTGTGGAGCATGTGGCGGTGACCATAAAACAGAGGACTGTAATACCTTTTCTCCTCTAGTCACAAACCAACCCACAAAGAAGTGGTGCCAAGCCTGTGCTTGGAACTTTACCCACACTACACAGGAATGTACTCGCATTGCGAGAATGAGACAGGAACGTGAGCAGCCAAGGGGTGGAGGGGCTCCACAAATGTATCAACAATATACTAATTTTGAACGTAAGCCACCAATGGCACAAGAGCAAGCACGACCTGTTCTTGGTGCTCAACCTCCTGCTCCAGGGACTGCTCCTGTGAGGGTTGTCGACTACGACAATTCAAATATGTGTAGAGAATTGGTAAACCCAGGCTATGTGGAGGAAGACTATGTATCATATTCATCCAAAGAAAATATTTTTGAAAGTCCCGCATACCCAAGCCCAGCACTGGACGTTCAACCAGGGGAACAAAACTCTTTAATGTTGCTAGGCGGCTACCAACCTAGGACTCCAGGCCCCTCAGGTCAATGGCAGCCAAGGAAAGTAGAGGCCAAACCAATGGGCCCCTGTTATGAGTGTGGAGAACCCCATTGGGCTCGTGATTGTCCACATCGCTCTAGGCAAGCATCTCGATCCAATACAACAGTACAACAGTTTCCACCAATTGAAAGATATTGTCTAGGGTGTTGTGTAGAACACTTCCCAAAGGATTGTCTGCTGAAACCACATGAGGAAGGCACCTCCCAACCAAAGGTCTCACTCAACCTTGTAGGTATAGTTCCATCGCCACCTTCATCTGAGAATGAGGATGTCGTGCCACTTAGAGTCATGACTAGATCACAAACACGAAATGCAGAAATGCAAACTGATGAGACACCTCGAACTAGGGATGCAAAGACAAATCTAGTGGACAAGACCCTACAATCTAGTAGAAAAAAGACCACTCGGCGGAAGAAGAACCGAAACAAACAAACTAAAAGTACATCCATTAGTTCTCAAGAAGCCTCTAAACAAAACATGAAGGATAAAACTTTTACTTCCCAAGAAGTGCATAAGGAACATCAACCTCAACCTGGGCCTAGTGCTAAACAAGATGAGGCTAGTACGACTGAGGATAGTTCTGGGGGTTTTGTTTTTGTGGATAAAGTAAATGAGACTCTAGAGGCCATCATTGATGCTCATAGAAGTCGCATTGCAGCTTTATCTGAGCTACCCAAGAAGCTTCAAGAATACCCAAACCCTCGTGGGGAGAAGATCAATCTAGCTGTACATCAGCAACTCATTAGGGAAGCTCAGTCAATACTTGAGGGACCACCACCACCTATTCCTCGGGGCCCAACCTCTCTTAAGCCAACATTAGAAACCATACCAGAAGTGTCATCGAGTCGGGAAATGAAAAGTGAGCTCATTTCACAAGCTCATAGCGAAAGGTCTGCACCAATTGACACTCCATTGAAAGATGAAATTCTGCCACCACCTAGCCTTGTCTTCCCATACAATGATGAAGTTATTGATGCTAATGAGGACATGGCAAATGAGATGTGGGCCGCAGTAACTGAGAAAATTAATGAGAACATGTCTTCTATTAGTTTGCCTCCATTCTCTGAGGTGGATTTTACCAGAGGCACGGAAAACAAATTTAGACACCTGAGCATCCAGGAGGAAGTTCAAACAATTGTTTCTCCTAGAAGTAAGCATACAATGAAAACCTTACCATCATATCTGGGAGAATATGAGAACTGTTCTCAAACCTTGAGGGTGCTTGAGTTGATAAAGCTTAAACCTGAGTTGTGGAATGATATTGCCACATGTTTGTCAGAGCAGGTATTGCTACAAAAGGGTCACCATGAGTGTACTATACACCCTGAGACAAAGCATGTAATGTCAGTTCCTATCAACAAAGTAGGAAAATTTTGTGAAGACGATCAGGGAAATGCTACCCTCCCATTAGAAGTGCAAAAAGTATCTTCAACTGCAATACTTGATAGTGGCGCAGGAGTGGGCATTGTGACACGGTCCATTTGGGAAAAATGGGGCATACCAGATATTAGGAGTACAAGGATGCGCTTGCAGCTAGCAGATGGAAGCTTAGAACATCCCCTTGGGCTGCTCGAGAATGTATTGGTCACCACATGTGGGATTGAATATGAGCACACCTTTGCAGTAGTGGATTTTGGAAAACATCCAAACTACAAAGTGATATTGGGTAGACCATTCATGAGACAATTTCAAATGATTCAAGATTGGGGATACAATTATTTGTACCTCCGACATGATTCTGTCATCACCAGGGTCAACCTAAGAAATCACTCATATCGTGATGTAACAAGGTCTCCAATAGATGAGTTTGATTCTGCTTCATCTGAGGGCTCAAAAGTTACATTGTCAGATGAGCGAGAAGATCTATGGATGTGTGGAGCCTCATGTAGGGATTTCAACACTGAGAGACTTAAGGGTAATCGAAGTGTATCAGACGAGGCATACATTCCACAACCCTTCCCTGAGCATTTAATTGATCCATTAGAATGGAGTCATGTCCTTGCAACATTATCAACATGTGCTTTACCGAAGCCAATTCAATTTTGTGACTCAGATGGATATGATATTATTCCTATACGAATGGTACAACCACGTACCCTTCTAGATGATTTGTACTATAGAGATACATCCACAACAGCTCTGCATGTCGAGGAAGTCTCAGTAGAGGACTTAACACTCGAATCTGCTAATGATGCTGATAAGGAAGATGGATGGGACTCTGATTTTAATAATGAGGTGACAATCCCTGAGGAAGAGTTAGGAAAGGCACGCCTACTCTTGAGAGGAAGGGAGGTTCAGGTAGAGATCCCTAGAAGCCGACCTAAACGTAAATGCTGTAAGAGCCATAAAAAAATCCGTAGACAAGATGAGCGTGAACAACGTGAGAGACTGCAGAAAGAAAAGGAGGAGTCTAAGAGTGAAAACTCTCGACCACCACCTCACTTCTCAGGAAAGAACGGATATCTATACTATGTCCAAGCACAAGACAGTATCAAAGACCAAGTCAAACGATCAGATGGATTCCAAGCAGGGGAAAAGCTAACAACTGTTAGCAAAAATCGTAAAAAGACGAAGAAACAAAAACCACAACTCAAGTCTAAAACTGATTCAAAAAAGAGTGTGGGAAGTGCAAAGACAACGGTTGAACAAAAAAATCCGATGCAAGATAGCAAAGGAGAGCTCAAAACCGCATGGTCTTCAATGAGTGAAGACTCAAGTGGACAAGAGCAAGGTCTAAATGTTCCTCCCAATTTCACACAGTACACTCTTCAACAGCCCATGCGTCAAAAACCAAGCGTGCCAGGGATTTCATACGATGGTCCAGAAGATGCAAAAAAGATTGATATTGCTAAGCCAGGAGAAGAGCCTCGCTATGTGTGGATGGCCACAGACTTGTCCTTAGATGAGGAGAAGTTATTAATACAAACAATAAAGGAGTATCGTGATGTTTTTTTTTGGAGTTATAAAGACCTCAAAGGAGTTGATCCAAGCATATGTCAGCATACAATTCCATTGCGAGAGGATGCAAAACCCTCCAAGCAACGTCCTTATACCTACAATGAAAATTTTGCACGGAAGATAAAGGAAGAAATAGACAAGCTCTTAGAGGCAGAATTTATCTATGAGATTGAACACACTGAATGGGTCTCCCCTATTGTAGTGGTGCCCAAGAAAAATGGAAAACTTCGAGTATGTGTAAACCTCAAGAAGGTAAATGCAGCTACTGTGCGTGATCATTACCCACTTCCAATCACGGATCATGTTCTGGAACGAGTTGCAGGGAAAAAGGCATATAGTTTCTTGGATGGATTCTCCGGGTACAACCAAGTGTCAATTGATCCAAAGGATCAACACAAGACAGCCTTTGCTACTGAAGATGGCATCTTTGCCTATCGTGTTATGCCATTTGGTCTAACAAATGCGCCGGCAACCTTTCAGCGGTTAATGAGTCATGTATTCAAGGAGTACCTTAGGCAATTTCTTGAGATTTTCATGGATGATTTATGTGTTCACTCACAAGAGCGTGATGATCATATAGAACACCTGAGACTTGTGTTTCAAAAGTGTCAACTTTATCGTATATGCTTGAATCCTGACAAGTGCAAATTCATGGTAAGACAAGGGAAAATTTTGGGCCATATTGTTTCTCGCAACGGGATTTCAACAGATATGGATAAAATTGATGTCATTGTCTCATTACCTTAGGCAATTTCTTGAGATTTTCATGGATGATTTATGTGTTCACTCACAAGAGCGTGATGATCATATAGAACACCTGAGAATTGTGTTTCAAAAGTGTCAACTTTATCGTATATGCTTGAATCTGCAAATTCATGGTAAGACAAGGGAAAATTTTGGGCCATATTGTTTCTCGCAACGGGATTTCAACAGATATGGATAAAATTGATGTCATTGTCTCATTACCTCGGCCTATCAACCCTAAAGGGGTACAAACTTTCATGGGACATTGTGGCTATTACCGTAGATTCATCTACATGTATGCTGTCCTAGCCAGACCGTTATATGCCCTTCTTGTAAAGTTTAATTGGACTGATGAGTGTGAGGAATCCTTTGAAAAGTTGAAGCAAGCATTAGTGACTGCACCCATTTTACGGGCACCAGATTGGAACCAAATCTTTCATGTCCATATTGATGCTTCAAACTTTGCAATTGGATGTATTTTGGCTCAATCGGGAGAACACAATAAGGATTTCCCAATCTCATATGCTAGTCGACAGTTGAACAATGCTGAGAGGAATTACACCACAACAGAAAGAGAAGGATTGTCCATGATATATGCAGTGAAAAAGTTTCGCCATTACCTTTTGGTAAACAAATTCATATTTTTTGTGGACCATCAAGCATTGCTATATTTGGTGAATAAACCTTGTGCAACTGGAAGGATAGTAAGGTGGTTTATCATCCTTCTTGAGTTTGATTTTGAAGTTGCAGTTCGAAAAGGAACAACTCATCTAAGGGCAGATCATTTGTCTCGAATCACCTCTGGCGAAGCTCCTTGGGTGTGGATGATGATATGTTGGATTCAACACTTTTCCTTGTAGAGACAGCTCCTAGATGGTCTGAATCCATTTTAGAAATTTTGACAAGTGGGCAAATACAACTAGCGGGTCCTAATGTGGACCTATGGCGACCATTCAAGCTAATCTCAGGGAGATTATATCATCAGGGTAATGATGGAGTGTTGAGGCTTATACCTAACCCCGACCAATATGAGGAGATCCTGGAATGGGCACATGCGGGTATCGATGGAATCCATGCATCAGCTACCACTTGTGTGCGACGTATATCTCAAGATGGGCAATGGTGGCCTACCATGCATGCAGATGCTGAAACATTTGTTCGTAACTATGCTTCATGTAAAATTCAGAAGCCAATTCATAATGTCACATTATTCCAAATTTCAACTACACCAAGTTGGAGTAAGTATATTGTGGACTATCTTCAGCATGGTCATACGGATCAAACAATTCCTAAACATCGAAAGCAGGCTATTAAAATTGAAGCGGCAAACTATATGCTAATAGAGGGCCAACTCTACAAGAGGGGCAAGGATGGCAACTTACGCATGTGTGTATGTGAAGCTGACTTTCTGAAAATCTTAACTCATGCACATGCAGGTGTTGGTGGTGGACACTTTTCTGGCAATACCACAGCTAAGATGATTAGGTGGTCTGGGCTTTGGTGGCCAACCTTACAAATGGATGCCGAAGAATATGTGAAACGTTGTGACGATTGTCAAAGGACCAAACCTCCCATCACAAAGGATAACATGCCATTGCGGCCTATGTTAAGCACACGTACTTTTGCAAAATGGGGTATTGATTTTGTCGGTCCCATTAAACCTCCAGCTCGTAACACACATGCAGAATATATTATAGTCGCAACCGACTATTTGACTAAATGGGTAGAGGCAAAGGCAACAGTCAAAAATGATGCCAGAACCACAGCTAAGTTCTTGTATGAGTACGTGTTTACACGCTATGGCTTACCTATTGAGACCGTTAGTGATCAAGGTGTACACTTTGTAAATGAAGTCATAGAATTTTTGCTTCAAGAATTTATGGTAATTCACAAGCGTTCTGCACCCTATCATCCCCAGACCAATGGACAAGCCGAGAGTACTAATAAGATTCTCTGCACAGCACTCACAAAGATTGTGGAGGGACATAGGACTGATTGGGAGCAAAAGTTGCACTCAGTTCTCTGGGCATATAGGACAGCCTATAAAACATCTGTGGGGGCACAACCCCATTTAAACTTACTTTTGGGCTAGATGCAATTCTTCCCATTGAATTTCTTGTACCTACTCTACGAGTAGCTAAACAATTGGATTGGACTGGTCATGAGCTTTCACAACGCGTTGACGAATTGGAAAAGCTTGATGAGACCCGCTTATTGGCAGTAATGGGGATGTATGCCGAGAAGAGGAGACAAAAGCAATGGTATGATAGAAACGTAACAACTGGCCGATTCAAAAAAGGAGACCTGGTGCTCTTATACACACTTAAGAAGCATAAGAGAAAGCTCAAAAAACGTGGCTTAGGACCGTTTGTGATTAATGAGCTTACTCCAAGTGGTGCAGTGCGTTTAGAGACACTAGAAGGTGAGCAAATGCCTAACTTCATTAATGGAAGTCGTCTCAAGAAATACAATGAACCATTAACGGAAGCCATGCTTCAACAGATGCATGCTGCACAAACACGGAAAAAAGCACTTGACCTACTTAAACGTCAGGCGCAAGAGGAGGCTAAAGCTAGAGTTGCAAAAGCCAAGGAGCGTCGCAAAGCTTCTATGTTAGCCATACAGTTGGCTACTGATGAGCCATATGTCGAACCATTCAATATTCAAGTGGGACTTCATCTTCATGAGACTACCTACTTTGTCTCTGCCTTAATTGACTCTGGTGCAGATTATAATGTTCTCTCGTTTGACACCTGGATAGCCTTGGGTCAACCACCACTTGTGCAAATTCCTGTGGACCTACGAAGCTTCTCCGGAGAAGATAACCCTATAGAGGGAAAATGTGTCATTATGATGACCATTCAGGATCACCAGATGTCAGTGCCCTTTTATGTGGCACGTAAGTCCAAGGCAATAGTAGAGGTTGTTCTCGGTAGATCGTGGTTAAGTGCTACCAATTGCTCATTAGATTGGAAGAATAGACAATACAAGTTGCAAATTGATTCTGATTGCATCTTGGGATCTGCTACACCATGAGCTTTATCATATCAAAGGGGTAATGTTTCTACCTTACCCAACCCACAATCAAAATTTGCTCTTGAAGCTCCAAAACAAATGATGTGGATAATTGATGAGTACTCAAGTGAGGGCCATGGCTGGCATGTTCCAACTACTCTAGTTGCTGCTCAAAGAAGGCCAGGTAAGAAGGAATTATCAATGTGGCTACCCAAAGCTGCGTACAAACTTGTACCATCTAGTCCAGTTGCTAAGCCTCTTAAGAAGCACATCATTTCCAAGCCTAAACCTCGAATTGTTACTCGATGGGTCCCGAAACATGTTCTCAAAGCACAAGGCTATTATGAGGGTGCAACAGCAATTTGGCTTCCAAAATGCCATGCTTTGGCAGGGGTAAAAGAGTGTTTCAGAAAGATTCCAAAAGCCACCCTTGATTGTCCATATCAGTGGGTGCAAAAGAAATCAACGCAAACTCTTCAAGAAAGAAAAGGTGGCTGTGATAGCACCTACAAATCTACTTGTGTTGATCTTCCTAAAACAAGTATTGAAACACCTGTTGTCCCGATTTCTCCTTGTTACACAATTCAACCATCAACTTGTGTACCTACGACAAGTCCAAATGAGTCTCAATTGAGCATAGATTCTAGCATTTCAATGCCTAAATCCTCTTATCTTGCTCAAATTCCAAGACAATTGCTAAAGTTTCCACCGCTTCAAAAGGATATACCAAAAACTAAAGATAAGGCATTAACACTACAATTAAAGCTCTTTGGTAAATCAATGTTTGAATAATGTAGTTCCTTATGCCTTTAGAAGATGTGTTTTCTTTGAGATAATCTTGTTTTTGATTGGAATTGTCATGATGGATATGAGTGTTCTAAATTTCATTGTTCTACGTCCAGATAACTCCTGATGGATATTTGGCGAGATACATGTCCACCATGCATTGACCCTGATAGTACTCGACCAGATCATCGCGGGGGTTATAGTGCTTCTCCATTTCAAACACATTCTAGGTACTTCTATGCTCTCTTAGGTGAAAATTGCTGTGGGCATCACTTTTGTCACATTATTCTATCAACAGCATCACCCATTTCCACATTGTCAAGAGTGTGCACGGCTTGTATTAGAAGAAGCTTCACATATTTGTTGGATATGCCGCTCTTACTTTAGACGATATGGCACGGGCTTAATGAAGCAAATTGTGGGAGTTACACCCCAACACCATAATCTTCTTAATGTGAGAATACCAGAGAGAGGACCAAATCAACGTAGATTACCTGAGGAGGTTCAAGCACAACAATGGAGGGATACAAGCCTAAATGACTTGCAACCACCGATCCTGCAAGCCCTCCTTCCCCAAGCCTCCACATGTCAATATTGGATCAATATGAGTACCTACATTGCGCAGTTCCAAAATCGAAACTGTCTGATTAACCTTCCCATAGAACCAATGCCATACTTTAGTGAGGAAGCACTCCTTCCTCTACCACCTTTTCCAGCGGGGCAGGTTTTTGTGAGGGGTTGTCTCTGCATCCTGAGGAAATCGATACCATCTTTCCAGTAGACGAGGACACGGATCCACCACCAGCGCAAGGGTAAGTTCAATGACTCCATAATAAGATCGACAAGCCAGGGCACTTTTCTCCCATTGGGTTTTCCCCTCGGCTATATTCGGTGTTTGGCACCAATGGCAAATTTTATTTTTTTCTTTTCGTGTTTGTTAATAAAAATTTTGCAGAAATCTCCGTAAAAAACAAGAGCATCAAACACGCCCCAATAGTCCACCTATCGTGCAAACAAACTAGGAAAGGGGGAGACATGCTACGCTTACAAAGATCAAGGAGGAGCAATCTACACCAAAATCAGCAATTCATCAATGCAAACGAACAACATCAACAGGGCACTACAACAGGTGTATTCAAATCTTAATCTTTATTTCTTTATGTGCTCTTATCTTTCGAATATATGGTTTGCATGTTCACACAATATTGGCTGGTTTGAGTTTTTGATTAGTTGTTAAAATATGGTGAGTGAGTTCTAGAGTCTTAGAAGACTTAGTAAAAGATATTTCTATTTAAAGACAGTGTAGGATATATACCAATGGAGTATGCCAAGTACTTATGTTTTCAAGGTATATTAGTTATCCTTAGTGGTAGCTACCTCTTAGATATGAGCTAGGTGCTAGGAGTAATAAAAATTTACAAAAATGTGCCCTAAAAAATATATATCCAAAATAAATTAAGACATGACGTGTCTACGGCCATGAGAAAAACTTGGTAGGACCTGGGGTTGTCTTAGCACCTTGGGGCCGATGCCTTGGTTTCCATGGGGTGAACACTGATGTCTAAAAAAGCCTCTGAAGAAGACCTTTGAGGAACCTATCGCCTTGATAGATGTTGGTAGGACTCGGGGGTACACTATGGGCCCTCAAGACCGATGCTTTCATCTTCAAGGGGTACTCCTTAGGTCATAACAGAAAGAAAAAGGGTCTGTCGCCCTTGGGATACTTAGCGGTCTTTAGATTCTCTTGGCAGAGGTCTCTTGGCGGAGGTCTCTTGGCCATTGCTTGGGTCTCTTTGGGATAGAACCTTAATCTTTATCACCTTCTACACACATATCAAAAAAGAAAAAAAAGAAAAAAAAGAAAAAAAAAACGAGAGATCCAATCACCTTTGCTCATATTTAGGAGTAGGTATGCCATTTAGGAGTAACTTACATACTGGTAGGACATTGAGACTACGGTCATAACCTGCGGTGTACAAAGCACACTTGCCTTTACGTAGCACTATCTACTACTTAAGTCTCACTTTGACCAGTCTTTACTCACCTATTTTAGGACTCATTAAAACTTTAATCAGCCTTGCACTTGTATGCTCACGTGTGAAATCATCATTGCTGATTTTTCTTTTCTTTTCTTTCTTTTTCTTTTTCAATAAGAGACTTTACTTGTATCCATTGTCATTTTTGTTGCAGCTCTTGCTACTACCGCGCTCGAGGACGTGCGCAAAATAGGAAGAGGGGAGTGTTGAAGATTAATACAAGGATGCAACAAAAAAGATACTTAGGGCTCTTGTAAAGAGTTCCACTTTGTAGATGTATGTGGGAGAGGGCTTCACAATAATCCCACATGGGAACTTTTGAGAGTTCTAGAATTTTTGTATAAAAGGTGGCTCATTTGAGAGCATGGACACATTGGGCAAACTCATGTTTGAGCTCTCTTGAGACTAGCTCTCCCTCTTCTTCCATAGAGGTGCAAGCTCTTCTCACTCCCCATCTACATTGTTGTAAGTTCTATTCTTTTGTTAATTCAATGCAATGAGTTGATATTTGTCTCTCTTCTCTTGTCAATTCTCTAGTATGCATGTTTCTTATTGATAGCTTATTGATAGCTTATTGATAGCTTAAAGGATTGTGTGCATGCTAGGGAAATGAGTATTGAGAATGAAGAATGCTTTGATCGTGTGTAAGCAATAGCTAGGCTTTCTTCGGATGAGTGGAATGTGGAGTTGAGTGAGCAATAGCAAGATTGAGTTTGAGTGTGTGTTGAGTCTATGTCAATAGTAGTAGTTTTCTTAGCATTCTCTCCATCAAATGGATAAGGCTTTGTGCACCGGTACGGGTTGAATCCCTAGCTCCAAAAGGGATGCAAATCCCATTGGATTGAGCTAAGTGTGGATCATACTACTCTTGCTACAAGTGAGAGAGTTATTCCGTCTCTCCAACCATCATCATGCAAAATAAGAACTTCACGTCCATTTATCGTTCCTTTTATTTTAAGCAAAGAATGAACATGAGGTTTACCTTCTTGTTCTGAGTAATCTGGATCGGAATTACCCTCTTGCTCGAATGATTCTTCTTCATTGTCGACTTCTTCAATCATGTTGACTCGAGCTGCTGCTGTTGGTGTTGAATTCTTGGTACGCTTCGGACAATTCGGTGCTATGTGACCTTCTTTGTGGCACTTGAAACATTTGATAGGAGATGTCTTCGGTTTGCCACCATTAACTTTCTTATTTGGTACTCATGTTGCCTTTAGTCTCATCCTTGCCTTTGTTCATAACCTGGTTTATACATCTTCTTTGAAGCATAAAAAGATTTAGTAAATGGTTTAGAAGAAGTACCCTCAAAGATAGCGAAGAGTCACGCTTGCGTCTACGATTCGAGAGCTGTCTCTCCAATTCAATACGCTTCTCTCTTTCTTCTACAATTTGATGTTGTAAAGAAAGGAGTTGCTCTTGAATTGATGGTGAGATCTTATCTTGTCTTTCTCCCGCAATTCGATCTTGGTTGAAGCTGAACAAGACGTTGCTCAATGGCTGAATTGAATTCTCGTCGCCTCAAACAAATCCCGAACAATTCCGCGTGATTCAAGAGTCTTGGGCTAGTCGAATTGTTGATGAAATAATTTTTCTGCACTTTGAAACCTGCTGAAACAGTCCTGTAAACCTTGCCCAAACTCTGTAAATTTTCAGAATTTTTCAGAAGCGATTTCGGAATTTTCTAGCCTTTTCTAGGCAATTTTGAAGCTTTTTTTAAACCTGTAAATCACTTTTCTGCACCCAGAAATTTTCAGAATTGGAAAACCTTTGAATTTCTCCTCAAATTTGGAAATTGGGAAAAGTAGAGGTTCAAAAAGTGATGTGACTTGCATGGGAATTGGGAAAAGTGAGCTTGATTAGCATGGGAATTGGGAAAAGTGAGCTTGATTAGGATTAAGAGAGAAATTAGATTATGGAGAGATTAGGCTTGAATTTTTTTTCTTCTCCACTCCACGCTTTTGCGCCGGCAAGCTGCCGCCGTGCGCTTGCTTGTCCAAGAGCTTGTTGAGAATTTTGTGATGGTTTTTATACAGATTTATCTCCCCCGTCCATTATAGATTTGCTCAACCTTGAAGCTTTCTGATTTCTGAGAGTTACCCGTGAGGTTTTTGGCTATGAGGATTTCATCCATACGGTCAGATTTTGATTTCAGAGAGTATTTGGAAAAACCGCTTTTTGATAGAGAGGGATGGTTTTGCAGGGTGGTGAGTGGGTTTGAGAGTAGATCTAGTTTTGAATCTTTGACCTTTGGGTAAAGACCTGCAAAACACCCTTCTGTCCACTGGATAAATTCCTGCACTTTCTTGATTTTTGAGAAGTTGAAGCCCTTTCCTACCTTCTCCACAAATCTCCTAGCCCAAGCTCTGATACCACTGCAAATTGAAGAGTTTACTTTGGAAGAAATGTCTTGGATCATCACATTTCATTTTTGGCAAGCATAGTAGCTTGTAACCTTATTAAATGATTTTTCCATTTTGAACTTTAGGAAAGATACATTTATTTTTGTGGAATTTATTAAAGCCTATGGCTTTACCCTAGTCCCAATTTGACACTCTATTTTTGTTAAAGAAGAGTGCCGTGCTCTCTAAAAAGCACATCTTGTATTTTGGGGGCTATGGCCTAATTTTGGTGAAAAGGAAAGCTAATAAAGAAATACTCTTGTGTGGGGAGAGGCCACGCACAAGAGGGGGGAAGATTGCACCCAATATGGTCTTTTTGGAGCTAAGTATTTTTGTTTGTGTTTAATTTTTCAATTGCTTTGATTTAGTTGAAGCTTACAAGCAATGGTTTTTATGATTGAATTAATTCTCTACTTTCCACAATCAATTCCTAGAATAAGATTCCGGTTGCAAAGGGAAAGTAATGAAACTTTTTACAAAACTAGGAAACATGTTTTTCCTTGCATTAAACCCAACAAATGACAACACCCTTCATGCATGAGGTCACTCACAAAGACTCTCACTTCCACTTGTATGTGCCTACATAATTGGCCTTTCTCACTTCCACTTGTATGTGCCTACATAATTGGCCTTTCTTTATTAAAAGGATATGCTTGATTGTACATTTTATAGTGTCTCTCTCTTCCACACACCCACCCACAATGGTTATGGGCCCACAACATGAACGAAAAGAAGCGAAAAAGTTAAAAACAAAAGCTTGATGGAAGGAGATCTTAGTCCTCTCGGGTTTGAGATCTTAGTCCTCTCGGGTTTGAGCATGTGAGTAAGCTCCTAGTATAAGTTCTTATCCTTAAGCCTAGTCATGTGAATAATTCAAAGGTCAAGTGGCCTTACTTCATGCATGAGGTCACTCACAAAGACTCTCACTTCCACTTGTATGTGCCTACATAATTGGCCTCTTTCTTTATCAAGATTGTGCCTGATTATACAGTTTGTAGTCTCTTTCTGTCTTTCTCACTCTTCCTCCCCACACACACCCACAATGGTTTTGGCCCCCCCACAACATGACGAAAAAGGAGCGAAAAAGTTAAAAACAGAAGCTTGATGGAAGGAGATCTTAGTCCTCTCTGGTTTGAGCATGTGAATAAGCTCCTAGTACTAGTTCTTATCTTTAAACCTAGTCATGTGAATTATTCAAAGGTCAAGTGGCCTTACTTCATGCATGAGGTCACTCACAAAGACTCTCACTTCCACTTGTATGTGCCTACATAATTGGCCTCTTTCTTTATCAAGGATGTGTTTGATTGTACAGCTTGTAGTATCTCTCTCTTTCTCTCTCTTCCACACCCACACACACCCACAATGGTTATGGGCCCACAACATGAAGGAAAAGAAGCATAAAATTTAAAAATGAAAGCTTGATGGAAGGAGATCTTAGTCCTCTCGGGTTTGAGCATGTGAATAAGCTCCTGGTTCTAGTTCTTATCCTTAAGCCTAGTCATGTAAATGATTCAAAGGTCAAGTGGCCTTACTTCATGCATGAGGTCACTCACACAACGACTCTCTTTTCCACTTGTATGTGCCTATATAATTGGCCTCTTTCTTTATCAAGGATGTGCCTGATTGTAGAGTTTGTAGTCTTTCTCTCTCTCTTTCTCTCTCTATATAGTAGGTCTCTTTCTTCCACGATTTCACATCCCCCTTCCGTTGTTGGTAGATTTCTTTAGGCAACAACATGTGAAAGAGCAAAAAGAGCACCTCTAAAGGAGAGACATCACAAGGGGGAAATCAAATGAGGAGGAACTGCCTGAGGAACTAGAGGAAGAGGTTAAAAGTGGGATAGAGTTGTGTGACATCACGAAGGGGTCAAACACATGGGGGTATGATATCCTTGTTGTAGGGTAAGACATTGAGGATGGGGATTATAATGAAAATTCAATGAGAAAATTGAAATAAATGTAATCACAACAACTATAATTACAATCTTAGGGACATTAATGGAAGACGCACATGCTATTGGTGAGGACTCGATGAATTGTGGGGAAAACATCAAGGGTTTCACATGGCGCACCACAAACAATGAGAAGGAAGAACCTCACCATATGAAGCTCCAATCTGAGCTTTGGTGTGGTTTCTGTCAACCTGTGTGGTGGTACATTAGCTGCTTTGTGCTTTGATTAGCAAATTATGCCTTTCATTAGCATAATAATTAGCATATGAAGTTCCTTTACACAAGCTATGCAGTGTATTTCTAATTGACCTTGGTCGTAAACAAACTGTTGAGAAATTACCATTTTGATCCGCCTCTTAAACAACTAGGACTAATTGGACATGAAGCTGTTTAGTGGGACCAACTGGCTAGTGCACGGCATGCACAACTTGATCAACTCCCAAACGGAGCTAATTTATGCTGCTAATTACCATGATCAAAGAATTTCCATGTTTAAAAAAAAATTTCCTCTTTAAAACATGGCAATGCTTTGTGATCATAAGGTTGAACTCCTTGCACTTATTCGCTAATGGAAGGTCCTTCCTTTTAGCCAGTTTTTTTAAAAAATAAAATAAAAATGAAGGTGGTTGTGTATAGGGTGATGAATATGCTGGTAATGATAATAAAATGATAATGATAAAATCATGATGTTGAATTGGTGATGATGGTGGTAATGATGATGATTGGCCATGGTGGTGGGTTGTTGCAAGATCAGGGTGTCTAGTTTTGTCTAGTTTGTGCTTGGACTCGGACAATTCTTGGACAACAAATTTGGGGGGGAAAGGTACTTCAAACGAGATCAAGAAACTAATAGAAAATACACATACACTCAAATTTACCCCCAATATAACTTAAATTAATATAAATTAGTTTAATTTTTTAAAATTAACAAAAATATGATAAAACAATTAAAAAAATGATCTTTCCATACTTAGAGTGATCTAATTTTTTTTCCATAGATGCACCAATACAAGTACACTAGTCCCTATAGGTTTTAGATGATTTACATCAAAAATGTAATTTTACTAATTAGATTATTACTATTTACACGCATTCTGACAGCCTAGAAGAATTTTAGAAAAGAGATCATTAAAAATCGAACCATTGGATTTGCAATTTTGACTAACCACCACATTCTACCAATGTCTCACTATCTACCACTCTTTTGATCTACAAGATTATGCATTTTTAAGTGGTAGTTATTGTGGGTGCAAAAGTGGCATATATTATAACACTTTAAAGGCCTTGAAATATTTAAAGAAAATAGACAAATACTTAAAAATTTCTCAAAAAATCAAGTTAAGCTCTATATTATGTGAAGATCTAAGATGCAAAGTGGAAATCTCATATGAGTTTATATGTGAAAAATATTAGCATTTTATGGAACCAGCCCAAATTTGGGACATGGTGTATACATTGAGCTTGTACCTAAGGAAATGAGGACTTTTAACTATCTAATGCTTAATTAGATTATGCAACTATATTCCCAACTTTGCATGTGATGTTCTAACAAAAGAACTTGAAAGGAAATTCCTTCGTTAGCTAGGAGAGATTGGCCACTAAAGGTAAATAAATGCCTGTTTTTTTACTATTTCAGGGTGCCTGAGTGGACAAAACTGGGCACCCTAATCCTGCAACCACCCTGGTAATGATGATGATTTGCCATGGTGAGCACCATGGAGGGAAGGAGGGAAGACATTTTTTTGCCAAAAAATGGCCGTGGGGAGGTTGTGTCGGCGTGGCCAATGGCATTGTTGCACCATTATAATCAACCCATCACCACAACATCAACACCTTCATTTTTAAAACAAACTGCTTCAAAGGAGGCCCGTGTGCCGGCCTCCTCTAAAGTAGTTTTTCTAAATGAAGGTATTTATGTTTAGGGTGACGATGATGAGATGATGATAATGTTGAGGTAATGATGATGAAATGATGTTGAAATGGTGAACCCAAAATGAAGCCAATTTGGAGATCACTTCTATACATGAGGGGATATCACTGGCATAACAAAAGAAGGTCTCCATATCACAAGAAAAAGCCAAACTAGAGACCATTGCTACATAAGTGGGCATAGTTTGACCATAACACCAAAAAGCCAATCTAGAGATCATTGCTACATAAGTGGACTTAGTTTGACCCAAAAAGGAAGGATCATAGCAGATATGTTATACCATTACCACCCTTGATAGAGAATAATGGAGCTCTTCTTTTGTCAGAGCAGCTTGATGTACAAGCATGTGATTTTGCAAATCCAAAACTAAAATCTTCAAGAACACATGGTATACATGCTTGCACGGAAAGTAACGCTCGATGCGACAAGCCTTAAGAAGAAAATCCTCACATGTACAAGAAGACTATCACTGTATAATGGCACTCCTCTCCTTTTAGACCCAGCTGCCGCAATAGTGAACTCAACATATTCTCTATCCTGCACCACATGAGTATGTAGAACCACACATTGCATCAGCATTGCTAAATCAATTTTTTTAAAAAACATTTCCTTAGTGATTTTCTTTATGTAGATCACCATTCGTCCATCTTGAAATTTTGGTCTAGCTTTTCCTCCCACATTGGCTACCTATACTCTCCTAGGTTGTTTTGTAGCATTTTCTTCCTTTATTCCATCAAGAACAAATCCACCTTGTAGAAGGTTTTTAACTTTAGTTGTAGTAAGTGTTGTTCCTTTTTTTCCACCACCCACCTTGGAGGTAGGTCCAGGTAACCCATGTATAGCATTTGTTGGGTTCCATGTGTGATCCACACTGTCTCCACAAAAGTAGATCATTTGTGCACGAATGTTTTCATTAATTGATATTATAATTCTACCATAAAATGATGGGGAAGAGATGCCCTCCTTTCTTGATCTTCCCTTTGAGTCAATGAGCTTATTGCTTGCTTGGAAGATATCCTTAGCATCGAACAACACTCCTAGGATTTGTGCTATGAATGACCCACATGGTTTGATTTATCTCTACCTCTTGCCATAGATGACATGTCTTCATTTCCTTTAGTGCCTCCTAACGGATTAGAGATAGAATGCCTTGTCTGAGGCTGCTTGTTCACCTTTTGATGTACTTTGGTATATGGGAGTCATCCACATGTATTGGAGACAATCATGACCTTGGCCTCTTCTTGCACACTGTAGTAATATTCCCTAAGTCAGCGTCAGGTTTCTCTGCCACATCATTAGCGACATCTTTTAAATTTTCTTGTTTTTGTAAGCATGCCTCTTCAATATTGAGTCCCTATCTCTTAGCCTTTGAATGTCTGGTCCATCACCAATATGCTTACCGTAAGGAAGGATTCCTACCTTGCCCTTGCAAGCATGCTGCTACAAGATTTGTCACACATGCATCATACATTGACATGTATTTGACCCCATTAATTGTAGCCAACCAACTCCCATGAATTGATTTGGATAGATTTGTCCTTGGCACAAGGTATCAGTCATCCTCTTCCATTTCCTACACATCAACAAGAAAATGGAATCTTGTTAAATTTTTGAAGCTTTAAAGAAAGCAAAAGTGAAAGGTGGGTGCTGATACCTTCAATATATATTCACCCCAATGATGAATTCTAGCATGCCACCACACAATCCATGTTTCCAACATATGTATATATTTAGGGATAGCATGATCAATGGTGTCAAGCCAAGTATATAAGGACTTCAATTGAGCTTCAACAGCTATGCTAGAGGGAGCATTCTTCCACTATCGGCATTGCAACTTGAACTTTCTTGGTTGTCCTGAGATGGAATGCACTTCATAGCGTGTCTGTGTAAATTATCTTCCCAGTGCCACAAGCATGTGCACTCGCTTTTCCTCCATTATGTTGTCAGGGCCCTCATTGAATACAATTCTTTACAACATTCCAATTTTGAATTGCCTCATCAGCCAAAAATCCATGGAATTCTGCTCACTCATGAGACCAGCCGCCGTCAACATCACCTCATTCAACAAATTTTAAAAGAGCACTCGAGCCTCAATATTCTTTGTCTTGAAGTCTCCAATAGCTATTGTTTTGAGCTCTTGAAGATATGGATTATAAACATGACATGCCATTCTGTCCCAATCACAAACTCTTTTGACATGGTCAAAGCACACCCAAGAATTACCTAACTCTCCGCCACACAGGACGCATCTTATTCACCAGATCAACTCCAGAGCCAGGACCCTGGTGGTCATCTTAAAAACATGGCATCTATCAAATAAAGAGAAAGATAGTTGTCCTAGGAATACAACCCTCTGGATGAAATCAATTTTGCTCCTTGACTTCAAGGTGAGAAGCCTCTTTCTCCATCCCATCTCTCCTCTTTGGCTTCCTTTTTCCATCTTGATTATTTAAAAATATATACAAAAGCTTTAAGAAAGGAAAAAAACCAAGAAACAAAATTAAAATTAAGAGCATCACCTCTTTGTGTCAAGAGTAGGCCTGAATCTCTTAAGAGCATCACCTCTTTGTGTCAAGAGTAGGCCTGAATCTCTTAAATAAATGTACAAGCTCCTCATTTGTCATCGACTAGATGACAAGATGGCTTCCAGCATAATCTCCTCAGCTAGTTTCTTTTGCATTGCCTTTGGTCTTGATTCTGGTATGTTGGTAACTATGTTTGCAACCTTGGTATTTGAAATTTGAAATGTTTGTGGTTATATCCTCACACCAGAGGTGACCATCAAATTTTACCTCCATACCTTAAGTCTTGTGCCCATCATCAACCGAGGGAAACTCAAACAATATATGACCATCGTACTTATGTGGGAGCTCTGTTACATTTTGTATTTCTTTGATAGAGGTAAATTTTTAATTATCTTAATAATTCTTACAAAGGAGATATCTAATGGACAACTTGAGACAATGCTTTTAGTACCTTTTAGTGCATCACAAGAAACAATGAATATGTTTCCAAACCAAACATCCATGACAGTATCACCTTCAATGTTATTTGATGAGAAGGGAACTGCTCATCACTGTATCCAACATTCTGACGTCCTGATTCCTTCCTACTAATGACACAGACACCGTGAGGAGAAACCTTTTTCAATGTCAAATCACATTTATAATTTTGTATCACTACAAAGCTCACAATATCCATTACAAGAATAGTAGGTTTCTTCACTTTTTGATACTGTGAATAAGAAATTTTAAATTTCTTTTTAATGTTACTGAGTGTGGCAGTTATGAACAAACACCATAAACATGCATTTCAAGCAATTATGAACCCGCTAAAAGAATCTCATTGTAATCTTCACAACTTCTAGAACTTGATGGTGCCACTAATTGTTTTTAAAACCCAACCTAACCTTCAAATCAGAAGTAAATTCCCCACTACCCTCCTAAATTGTAACTTGTCACTATTCTCAATTAGGACTTGTCAGCATGACCCAAGAATTAAAGCCCCACACTAGACATTTATATCCCAATTTCATCATATTCATGGGAAACAAAATTTTAGTATTTATGCATAAATAATTGATTAAAGAAAAGAGAAATTTTTGGTAATTTTATTTTTATGAAAAAAAGGAATTCCCATGATAATGGAGATCCATGTAATTAAATGGAAAAACAGAAATTTTGGTATATTAAAATAATGGATAATTTTATTTAATTTAAGAAGAATTTTAGATAAATTTATTTTATGCATGAGAAATTTTTAAATGATAAATGAGGAATTCCCATGACATTTGGAATTCAATCATTTAAATGGTAAAATTGGAATTCTTGACATATTTGAAATAATGGATATTTTTATTAAAGAAAAGAGGAATTTTAGATAAATTTATTTTATGATAAAAGAGGAATTCCCATGACATTTGGAATTCAATCAATTAAATGCAAAAAGAGGAATTTCCATGACATTTGAGATCCAAGAAATTAAATGGTAAAAGAGGAATTTTTAGCATAATTCAAATTATGAGTATTTATCAAAAGTGGAATTTTGAGAATTATTAATTTTATTGGGAAATATGGATAGGATTGATTTTTGTAAATCCCATGAATCTTTTACTCAAAAGAAGAATATTAAATATATTTCACTTGAGAAATTTGAGAAAGAATATGAAAATATCCGTGGAGAAAAAGTACCTTTAATAACTAGGCCAAGCAATTGACAAAAATTTAGAAAAAGTCCCATCATCAGTATCGAAGTAGAAAAAGTTACTAAATGTGATTATGATGTGATAAGTTGTGAATGGATGTGATAAGATGTGATAGGATGTGAATGGATGTGATAAGATGTGAGTGGATGCAATGAGATGTGGATGGGATGGGATGTGATGTAAATGGATGTGGATGTGGATGTGAAGAAATGTGGATGGGATGTGATGTGATGTAAATGGATGTGGATGTGAAGAGATGTGGATGTGAATGTAATGAGATAAGATTGAGATGTGTGAAAGGATGTGATGTGATGTAAATGGATGAGAATGAGATGTGGACATGATGTAATGTGGATGGAATGTATGTGATGTGATGTGGATGTAATGAATGTGAATGTGAATGGATGAGATGTGATGTGAATGTGAATGTGAATGGATGCGATGAGATGTGAATGGATGTGAATGGATGAGATGTGATGTGAATGGATGTGATGTGATGTGAATCGGGATAGATGCGAATGGATGAGATGTGATGTGAATCGGGATAAATGTGAATGGATGAGATGTGATGTGAATGGATGTGATGTGATATTATGTTGATCGAGGTCGATAAGAATAAATTAGATGTGATGTGGATATGGGTAGATAAGAATGGATGAGATGTGATGAGGATAGATGAGGATAGATGTGGATAGATGTGATGAGATGTAATATGATGTGATTGGATGAGAATGGATGAAGACGATGGGAATACATCACTGGATGTGGAATAAACAATGTGAATTGATGTAGAAGAATGTGGAATAATGAGAAATGATGTGAAACAATGTGAAAAGATGAGAGTTCGCTAGAAACTGTATTTATGACCTGTTTTTAAATGACTGTTTTATGTCAAGGATGCTAGGGAAGCATTTTGACCTTCGTGTGAATGGGGTCGTGGAGACCTAAGTGATAAAGTTGCAACAGCTGACGGAGAGTCAATGAAGGACGTCTTGCGTAGCACGATCGGCTGAGGTCTTGACTAGCCTCGGATTGATTTAAATGGTGAGCTTTCGGTACGGTGGATGAGGGACCAAGGAAGGGCTCTGGGTCGCTGAAGATACCCATGCGTGCGTCGAGGAAGAAAATGGAATAAGGAGTTAGAGTTGTTTTCTGAGCTCGGGTATAGATCTAGTTGATTGTCCTTTGCTGGTCTTCAACGGATGAGTCCATGACTCTTTTATATGGATATGTTGGTTGATCTTGCTAATCTTCAATAAAGAGTCCATTTGGATTTTTACAAGTGAATATATTTTTGGGTACTATGAGCTAGGAACTGTTGAAAAGGCCCCTCAGGACAGGTGGTGAGCGTTCTGGTTGCGAATGATGCCATAGGTACACCGATGAAGAAATGATTGGAAATTAGAATTCAACCGGATATTTTGGAGGATTATGATAAGTGGTACTATGGTTTCATTAAAAGATTGTTTTAAAGACAGCTGAATTTGTGAAACAAGCAATTTCATATTGGGTGTGTAAGTGGTGTGACTATCTTGAAGTTTGCTTGAAGCGTCGGCTAGGGGGCCTGGGAACTCTTTTCCCGGGTACCCGAGGCAAAACATAACCAAATTCCTAAATGGATCCTATCACTATAATGGTTGGGCGGTTGGCTAACCCATGGGACTGGATGGGCTGGACTGATGGATCCCTAAAATGAGACTAAATTTTGTTATGGTACGATAGATGAAGTAAATCCCGGATAGTCTTTGTTCTATGGAAAAGAATTAACGGCTGTGCCTCTCGATGAGGAAAAAAGCATTGGTCTCTATTATCCAAGTGCAAGTCTCTTTCCCCTGATCTGACCATGTGACTTACGGGTTTGGTCATATCAGTTTGGTTAGTTAAGGCTCTTGACTACGTTAGAATAAAAATATCCTGGAGGAATCGCCCGTGCTTTCTAGGTGAGGGAAGTTTTTCTGGGTTCGGTTTTGGAAGAACCGAGGGATTAGTCTCTTGTCCGGATATCCGTGGGTGAGGCCCCAAGTGAGAGGCTCTGCCCTACGCAAGAAGTGCTACTTTCGCAACTAGCACCCCCGAATTCGTTGCGTGGAGGGGACAGGGATCTTTCAAAGGGAATGTAGCTGATTGATAGCTCAGTTTACGGGCTAGAATCATGGAGAGAATATGGAAGCATATCATTAGTATCTTAAGAAAGATTAGGGTCACCTAATTAGATGTACTCAAAGCCTATATAACGAGGCTCATATTCATCCACCGGTCCTTGCTAGGGAACTCAAAGACAACCGACACAAACACTATGGTTGGGGGAGAAGGAAGCGTTGCTCCTCTCAGGGAAGTATACCCGCCAAGGATGAGTCGACCTCACTAGCTAGACATGCAAGACCTATGCTCTACATTGTCTACCGTGCTCTCCGACCACCACCTACTAGCACCGCACTCACACCACACACACCACTCACACCTCACACCACACACACCACACACCTCACTCACCTCGCTCACACAAAGAGATAGAACAAACACCAATAGAGTGCAACAATACAATCACAATACCTCAAATAATGATACAAGGGACACTGCCCCTCCACCAATAGAAGGACTGTGCTAGAACTCAAGGTGATACACGAGAGAGTGTCCTCCTCTGTGAGAGTGTGTCCCAGACTGTCTGTATGCTTTGCGGAGAGAGTGCTCCCCTTCACTCCTCCTTGGGTGTCCTCCTCCTCGGGTGGTGCTCAAGAGGATCTCAAAGAGGATCTCTCCCTGCCTTGGGAAACGGAGAGGGGAAAGGAAGATGGTGGTGCTCAAGAGGATCTCAAAGAGGATCTCTCCCAGCCTTGGGAAAGGGAGAGGGGAAAGGAAGATGGTGCTCAGGATCTCAAAGAGGATCTCTCCCTGCCTTGGGAAACGGAGAGGCGTGTTGCCTCCATGAGTGCCATCGGACTTGGCCATGCACGTATGAGATGTCGAAGGGGATCGGTGGTGGTCAGAGGGGTCGAAGAGCACTAGCGGTCGGAGGGCACCAGTGGGGTGACAACGGTCGGAATGGTTGGAGGACACTGGTGGTGATGGTGGTTGGAGTCATCAGAGGGCATTGGCGGTCGGAGTGGTCGGAGCTATCTTGTGGAGGGCACCGACAGTGATGACAGGGCAGTCAGAGTCATCGGAGGGCACAGGCGGTGACGGTGGTTTTGCAGAGCACCGGCGGTCGGAGTGCTCGGAGCAGTCAAAGGGTGGTCGGAGTGCTCAGAGCAGTCAAAGGGCACTGGCGGTCAGAGTGGGGTGGTCGGAGCACACTGGCGGTGACGGCGGTTGGAGTCATCGGGAGGGAATCGGCGGCCGGTGGAGTGTGGAGGACCTGGCTTCTCGTCCACAGGTCGCCCACTACTACTCAATTCACCGTCCCGGTAAGAGATCCGCTTTTCATTAACAAAAAAGATCTGATGCTCCCAAGCATCAGTAGTAGCATGTGCCACGGTAGCCTCCAAGAGAACGAATGATTTAGGGTCAAGACTGCTCATAAACTGCCCACGGAGATGGCCATACCAAGGGCTCTGCAACCAAAGGGGAAAGCTGCACATGTACATGATGTGTTATGGTATTGCAGAGTGATGAAGAAGGGGTGTGCCCTTGAGAGTTTCTGTGCAACCTAGCTGCACCCCATGCCAAGAGCTCTTTAACACATTTAGATGATCCTCTATGTGCTGTAAAATGCAATGATGTGCTTCCAAAACCACAACCGCTTCCACTAGATCTTGTAGGCATTGCACACATGAGAGATGCCTTACTTAAAAGCAAGAAAACTACTGTAGAATGGTTGGACCGGGCTACCAAGTGTAGAGGTGTAGCTCCACATGTTTGTGCCACTATGGGCATCTGGACAACATCCAAAACTTGTTGGACACAATCAAAGTGGTCGCTCTTTACTGCATAATGGAGGCATGTCCTCCCATTGGGAGCATCAAACACAAGGATATCAGCTCCCCATGCCACAAGCTGCTCAATGCAAAATACCCTTCCATTTTTGTAAGCAAGCATGAAAGGCATCTGTCTATGATGATTCATTACATTCAATGACACACCCTTCTCCAACAGCAATAAAAGTACCTCAGATTAGCCATGTGAGGTAGCATAATGCAAAGGTGCGAGGTGGCGGTTATGAGAGAGGGTGCCGATGGGGAGTGACGGGAGGAGGGGGACGGTGACCGCACACGGAGGGAAGTGAGGGTAGTGAGAGAGGGGGAGGGGATCAGGTAAGTTGACGAGACGAGTAAGGTGAGAGAGGGGGGGTCGGTCAGGGGTGGGGAAAGGGGGGTAGTTGGTCTATGGGGTGGGGTGGGTGGGGTGGGTGGGGTGGTGGGGTGGGGGAGCATGGTCGATGAGGGGTGAAGAGGGGGAGCAACCTTTTGGTTTGTTTTTTTAATAAAATAACTATTATTATCATATTTGTTTTTTTTAAAAGGGGGGGAATGGTGTGGTGGGGCGTGGGCAAGAAGGTTTGCCCAGAGTACAAATCCAAGAGGCTAGTCAAAGAACTCAGCTTGACAATGTGCTAAAATTGATCAATCTCCTTTCTTTCTAAATGAACTGCCCTCAGTAAGTCGGGCACAGCCTCCTGCTGTTGACTAGCATAAGACAGTAGAATGGCTTCCACATAGCACAACACTCTGGGAGTGACTGAACACCGTGGCGAGGCTGAAACATCCAGACATTTCCCATCCATGAAGGAGGAATTTGCAGACTACATAAGAGGTTTCAATTTGTGTGTTTTTTTTCTCCACCTCTGCTGGAGGGTGCAATAAGTCAATGTCATTAGAGAACCATGATCATCGTTGAGGGTGGAAGGTTGAGGATAGCTCGTTATAGCACTGTTACGATGGCATGTAGCGAACGAGCTCCAGCAATGGTGCACAGCTGCGAAAGAGAGAAGGACGAAGGGGGGTGATTGTTGCACAGAGGGGGCGCTGGTGGAGGGGTGGGGGGTCGTGAGGTGAGAGAAGGGGAAGGGCTAGGTGCACAATGGGCCAGCGAGGGGGGCTGGTTGTGAGGTGAGAGAAGGGCGCACAAGGGAAAACGAAGGGGGGGGGGCTGGTGGTGAGGTGAGAGATGGGGAAGGCCTGGGCGCACAATGGGCCAACGAGGGGGGCTAGTCGTGAGGTGAGAGAAGGGCGCACAAGGTAAAACGAAGGGGGGGCTGGTGGTGAGGTGAGAGAGGGGCGGCCAAGGGAAAGTGAAGGGGGGGCTGCTGCGCAACCAAGAGCAGGTGAGGGGGGCGGCTAGTCTCGTGAGGTGAGAGAGGGGGAAGGCTATGGGTAAGCGAGGGGGGAAACTGGTCGGGTGTTTTGTTTTTTTGGGGGGGGGGTTTTGTTTTGTTTTTTAATAGAAAAAAAAACTAAGATGAGGGAGTCGATTTTGTTTTTGGGGAAAAATGATTTTTTTTTTGGAAAAATAAAATAAAGAAAATATTGAGGGAGGGTATTTTTTGGGAAAGAAAAAAAAATACAAAGGGGGGATTTATTTTATTTTATTTTTTTATTTTTGCTTGATCGGGGAGAAGAGGAGAAGGGGAGAAAGGGAGGTTGGGTTGGTTGGTGATGAGAGTTGAGGGGAGAAGAGAGAGGGAAAGGGAGAAGAGAGAGGAAAAGGGTGTGGGTGACGAGTGAGAGATTGGTCGGTGAGGAGGTTGGGTGAGAGAGAAATTAAAAAAAAAATCGCATCTCTTGTAAAAGAAGAAGGAAAAAGAAACCAAAGAGGGGGATTTTTTTTATTTTTTATTTTTTGGAGACGGAGACCCAATACCTGGCACTTCATTAACACCAGAGTGAGTTGAGATAGTCATTTCGCTTGAACCTCCACCCTTGGTCGGCCACATCTTCCCGAAGTGCCTTGATTGAGGGATCTGAAGTCTACAGAGATCCTGATGTTGTTGGTCTCCTTTTTTGGAATCACCACTATAGGTGACAACCACTCAAAGTGCTCAATGGGAACGATGATACCTGCCTCTTCCATCTTGTCTAGCTCTTTCTTCCGCACTTCAGAATATTTTAGATTCACGTGGCGGTAGATGCCCTTCCTGACCGGCCAACTGCCTTCTTTTTGTGAAATTTTGTGAGTGCAAATGGCTGGGTCTATCCCTGGAAGATCCTTGTAAGTCCGTGAAAATGCCTCTTGGTGTTCTTTGAAAAAGTCAGTGATTCTCTAAAGAGTGGAAGGGTCCTCCCAGATGGGGCGTGGCTCCTCTGATGATGTGCCCAGGTTCAGCTCTCTCACCTCCTCGTGGTAAGTGGTGGGTGGAAGAGGAGCGGTGCCGAGTGCTGCTTGATGGAGAGATAAGGGGTCATGGGCTAGAGTGTTGTCTAGAGGGAAATCACCAATGCATTTCTCCGTTCAGTCAATAGGTATCTCTTCTTCTGGCAAGGCTTCTTCCTGAGCCTTGAGGTGCTCTACCTGCCTCTCCTTGTGGGTGCGTCTAGGAGGGGTTATAGGTGCCTCTAATGACTCCTCTTGAGAGACCTTCTTGCGAGGTTGTCAAGAACACTCAGGTTCCTGTGCGCTTTTGCCGCACAGGTCGTAGCTGGACACCGTATGCGAGCCACGAATGGCTACAAGCATACAACCAGGAAAGCAAGCTCAAACAGAATGCAAAGGTGTGTCACTCACCGCTCTAACTGCCGCCGTGAAGGATTCCCGTGTCGCAGTGAAGAAGGAGACGCCGTCGCCTGCTGCCGTCGCCGCTCTACCGCCTCTCCGCCCATGCCGCTACACAGTGCTCGATCGCTCTGTCACTCTCTCTCTCACACACACGCAGGAGAAGGAAACCAAGAGGATAAGGCAAGAGCACTCTTGTATTCAACACATGAGAATGAGGGTTTTAGGTTACATTTGACTCTTATAGGTGACTTGGCCATTCACACATGGGCTCCCATACATGGTCGGCCGATCCTAACCCTTACCCTGCTGATATTCAAGGGGTGCCTCATCGGCGATCACCCAATCCCTTTATCCTTAACATATGGTGCCGACAAGCCCGGCCCATGACTCAAAATATTTAAATTAATGACGTAAAACATAGTACGTCTCAATGTCCATCATAGGTTAACATGCCCCCCTTCCTGATGTAGATTCCGTCCTCGGAAGCTATGGTATGGTAAGCTCGATAGGGTTGTTGTGGTGGACCGTCTGCAAAACAGGGAAGTAGAGTGAAAGTATATTGGAATTCAAAAGATATGAAGTGTATAAATTCAAAAGATATGAAGTGTATAAATTCAAGCATGTTAGACCACAATGGATGTTGCTATGAGAACTTAGTTTAAGGGTCACATGAATGAGCTAGTGTAGCAAATTAACAGGAGTTTAAAATTATTGAAAGTAAATCAAGAGTTAGCAAGGTGTCAAAGGTTAACCAAGGTTTATAACTAGCCTAAGTCAAGGAAAATAACCAAGCTTAATAAATAAATAGATGACCACACTGTGTCTACTAAGAACAAGTTAATACCACGAGCCTAGGGACACAAGAAACATCAGAGTTACGGGAGCCTTTTGCCTTTATTTCTTTATGCACGTGATAATTTTATACACAATGGCGACCTTCCTAAGGCAAAACTAACATCAATCTTGGTACCATGTTTAACACAAGGCATTATCCAGGAAACTATTAGCTCACTTTAGGCAAGGCTACCCCCTACCAACCAAGGCATCGGTCTGGAGTAGAATACTCCTCGCCTACCCTCGCCTACCAAGTATCAATAAGGCGATAGGCCAACATTAAAGCACATCATAGACTTGTATTTCCATTTATTGTAGGCTCTGTTAAAAAAATAAAATAAAATTCTTTTGATCTTCGCTCCTGAACTATAATTTGTCTTGCATCCTTTCGACAAAGGGGTAAAAGCTATGTCCTAGAGGTCAACACACACATGGCCAGGTGTCAAACATTAAGATGGTTTGACACTAGACCTAAGACAATCGTATTCCAAGGTTAACTAAAGACGTCATGCATTCTCAGGAATATATCCAATAAGGTTAAGCTCATTAATGATTTACACTAGCATGTCAAGCAACTTCAAAAACTAAGTAGTACATTGACAATTTCCATGTGGTCATGCATTATAGTTCATGCAATTAATTGAACAGAAAAAATGAAAGAGAGTGGGTATGGAAGAATTACACCTGTATTTTGGAGATCTCCTTGATTCGATGAGAGAAATGCCCACAATTTGATGAGATATATATGTATGAGCATTGCGGCTATCTCAGGACTTGAAAGCAAACCCACCTCAAACTTTTCAACCTGTACAATCAACTAACAAGCACTATACCTCGAGAGGCACATCAGTGTGAAAAATTAAAGACTCGTTTAAGGAATCCAAACTAGAAAAAACTTGCAAACACTAACCTACCTACCAGTCACCACACTACTACTGAGGATACGGTAAGAGGATGTTGTAGAGTCCTGGCTCTAGCCCTAAGGCTAAGCCTCTATCCGTATCATCCAAATAAATAAAGTCAACCTCAGTAGTGCCATGAGTTTCATCTGTCCATTCATCATTGTCAGATATTTCCTTTTCATTTTCCCATCCACATAAACTCATCAAGAATGTAACCATGCGAGGATAGTCATCTTGTGGAAAAGGAAAGCATTGGGCTATCGGGGATATTTCCTCTACGGAGTAGGGGTCAGTCATGGTCAATAGGCGAATTAGCCATTCTAATTCCTCAACATTTTCCTCTTTGGCTAGTACAGCTATATGATCCCATGCAGGTTTAATTACAAGATAGCACATGTGAAATATCCGAGAAAGGTACAGATGATACCTCTCACCAAAGGTGGGAGTGGATGGTGTATGATGATCATGCATCTGCCATATCTGCAAACACAGATATAGCATCAGTAGGTTTACAGGTCAACCTAGTTCCTGATTGTATATGGATATTTCTCATCTTTTTGTGCTCTTGCTCTTTTTACTATTTTTTGTTTTTCTTTTCTTTGTTTTTTTTAAAATGTATGAAGCTATATATATACATCCCCTTGAATTTGGCAATTACATGGTCAGGGGAGAAGGTTAAGGAGGAAGCATTAGAATGTCGAGCGTGAGTACATGCTCCCCCTTTCCTTGGGTAGATCATATTATTTGCAATGATGTTGCAGCTTCTTGGAACCAATTTGTCCAGTGGGTCATAGGTTGTGATGTGGGCAGATAGCTTTTTATGACCCTTGTGGCCACATCCAATTGCAGAGATGGAAGTGTACGTTCCCATTGACGAATGGAGGAAATGGTTTCCGACGATACTTTTACAAAGGAAGACATAGACTCATTGGTCTCTTGTTGGGTGTTGACAAGAGTAGGTGTAGAGCATGAAGAAACTTCTATATCAATGTGTGTTTGGCATGAAGAGCTAGAAGCTTCATGTGACTCCCCCCTTCCTGAGCTAGGTGGTATTGATCGATATCGTTTGAGAATACAAACTAGCTCTGGAAGAAGTGGTGCGGAGCACTCTATTACCTTTCCCTTACCACGATCTTGAATTGTCGTTGGGGTGGCAACAATTGGTTTGCAAGGTTTTACAGGTGATGTAGAGGGATTCAGCTTATGTTTAGGGACCCAAATCTGGTCATTCCCCTCGTAGTACCCTTAGGCTACTAATAATTTTTTAGGGATCCATCATGATTTTACATTGCCCTTTCTCGAGTGGGTAGCTGCTTTCTTCCTACAAGGCTTCGTGTCTGAGAACGAGATTGAGCTGGGGAAGTAGCTATTAACAAAGCTTTTGGGACCCATTTGTATGTATTTTTTGGCATAGTAAGCGGAGCTTTAGAGACCACCTTGCATGTTTCCACTCTTGGCGTTGAAGCGTTAGAGGGGTGGCAAACAATCAAAGATGGTTTTGCCACTGGACTTTGTGATTTTTCATTATCTAACATTTGAGTGGATGACTTAGGTGCGGGATTTTGAGCGGTCAGACCTAGTGTTGGTTCTTGCGTTGTGACTCGTCTGGTTGCCCAATCGATATTGCACTTGGTGGCCATCATCCATTTGCGCCCTAAGTTTACAGTCCCTTCCATGGTACCCGCAGGCATAACCAAAAAACTTTGAATTACGGTCCCCTTGTCATAGGCAACCGGAGTGTGCAGAATTCCTGACACAGGGGTTTTCTTCTTGTTGATTCCTTGAACTTGGATAGCACTCTTGGATAAAGGTGGTTTTCCAAGTTGACACCACACGCCATATGATAGCAAATTGTGTTGAGCTCCTGTATCCAATAATGCATTACCGTAAGGACTCTATAACTCAATTGGGTATCTTAGAGGCGGGTCAGATTCCAATGAATCCTCGTCTGCCTCCTCAAAAAATGCTTGTGTAATCACCAAGTTGGCCTCTCGTTGGCGCCTAGCACGTTGTTGACGTTCTTTGGCTTCAACTCTCGCTTGTATCTTCTTAAGCTTAGCTTGTTCTTTAGCTGCCTTCTTTTGATGGATTGCATGTAACTCCTCGTGGCTCAGGGGGTCATAGTATCTTTTGAATTTACTCCCATTAAGGAATCCAATGGTTTCAACTCCGTCGAGAGTCTCCACTCGGATGGTACCTTGCGGGGTAATTTCACATACTCTATACGGTCCCTTACCAGCATATTTGAGCTTCTTCTTTTCATTACGCACTCCATACATCAGGACTTTATCCCCAACCTTGATTTCCTTGTCCTTTAGGTGGCGATCAAACCATTTTTTCCTTCTATCCTTCTCCACAAGGGCATTGTACACAGCCAATTGTCTTTCTTCATTTAGTCGCTCAAGGATATATAGTCGCTCTACTAAGGGATTACCATCCCAACCCTCTTGAGTAGCAACACGAAGACTAGGAATGATAAATTCCCACGGCATGACTGCTTCTTGGCCATATACCATTTTGAATGGTGTGCAATTAATAGCCACTTTGTATGCAGTACGATAGGCCCATAAAGCTGTCGTAAGCTTTAGATCCCAATCCTTGCGATGAGCTTCAACTGTCTTTGTCAAAACAGAGATTAATGTCTTGTTTGTACTCTCGGCTTGGCCATTCGCTTGCGGATAATAAGGAGTAGATTTATGATGGGATATCATGAAATTTGTTGTGAGCTCCTTAATCACGTCATTTATAAAATGCGTCCCATTGTCGCTCACAAGTTCAAAAGGACAACCGAAGCGTGTGATTATATTTTCAAAGAGGAACTTGGCTGTTGTCCTCGCATCTGCCTTACGTGTCGCTTTCGCTTCAGCCCATTTGGTCATATAGTCAGTGGTGGCCACAATAATATAGCGAGATTGTGTGTTTCGGGCCGCTGGGCTAATTGGACCTGCAAAGTCTAAACCCCACTTTTCAAATGGTTGGTTTACTTTGATTGGATGTAGGGGCATTTGATCTTTCCGTTGGGGTTTCTTGTACCGTTGGCATTCATCGCAACCCTTCACAAAGAGTGATGCATCTTGGAACATAGTGGGTCACCAATACCCTGATTGTAAGATCTTTCGCGCAGTTAAGTCTCCTGAGAAGTGACCATCGGCTACGCCCATATGTGCCTCTTGCAAAATGTATAGATACTCATCCTCTCGGGCACAACGCCTAAGAACGTCATCCTTTCCTCTTTTATAAAGAGTCCCGGCTATCAGGCAATAGGGTTCGCATTCTTTGATCAGCTTTCGAGCTAGATCTTTACGAAGCTCCTTGGGTGGAAAGCCATTAACCAAAAAGTTAACAATCTTCTCACTCCATTCAGGCATTGTCTCCACCATGAACAGGGAAGTGTCAGGTAAGTCATCACTCATCAACCCCCGTAGGAGCCTCACCATTAGGTATGCGAGACAAATGATTAGCCATAACATGTTTTTTGCCAGGTCTCACCAACAACAGTGAAATCAAACTCAAGAAGAATCAATAGCCATCGTGTGATTCTTCTTGTGGAGCATGGTTTGTTTACCAGATACAACAATGCTTGATGATCCACATAGAAAACAAACTTTTGGTGGCAAGGAGGTAATAACGAAATTTCCTTACTGCATATATCATTGCCAACCCTTCTCGCTCTGTAGTGGTGTAGTTCATCTTAGCATCGTTCAACTGGCGACTGGCAAAGCTAATGGGGTAGTCTAGCTTGTGTTCTCCAGGTTGAGTTAACACACACCCAATAGCAAAGTTTGATGCATCAATATGCACATGGAAGAGTAAATCCCAGTTAGGCATTCTCAAGATTGGAGCACTCGCCAAGGCCTTCTTTAATAGCTCATAGGCACGGTCACATTCTTCGGTCCAAATAAACTCGATGAGAAGCTTATACAATGGTCGAGCTATCTCGGCGAAGAAGAGAATAAACCTTCGATAATAACCAACGTGGCCCATAAAGCGTTGGACTCCCTTGTAGTTGGTGGGTGGTGGCAATTCCAGAATGACCTTGATTTTACTCTTGTCCGTGGAAATCCCATTTTTGGACACTATATGCCCTAAGATAACTCCGTGTTTAACCGAGAATTGGCATTTGAAAGGATTCAAGGAGATGCGATATAATCTACACCTTTCAAATATTTTTCGTAAACACATCAAGTGCTCATCCCAAGAGGAATGAACACAAAGATCATCTAAGAAAGCTTCATAGTCCCTTAGATATTCCTTAAAGGCCGTGTTTATCAATCTCATTGGAATGTTGCAGGTGCATTGGTCAAGCCAAAGGCCATGACGCGAAAGGCAAACACTCCAAACTCCGTGATAAATGCTGTTTTAGCTTGGTCCTCGACTGCAATTGTGATCTGATTGTAACCCGAGTACCCATCTAAAAAGCGATATGCCTCCTTGCCCCTGCCACTCTTTCAAGCACATGTTCAGATGGCAAGGGGTAATGATCCCTTCTGGTGGCTGCATTAACCTTTTTGAGATCAACGCACACTCTAAGTTTCCCATTCTTCTTTGGTACGATGACTATCGGAGAAACCCATTCTGAGTGCTCAATAGGGTATATGAATCCACATTTTACAAGCTTTTCAATTTTCTCTTGTACAATCTTTGCGTACTTAGGATTCATTGGGTAGGGACATTGCTGGACTGGTTTAGCAGTGCTAATCATTGGAATCGTGTGTTGCACCACCAAGGGTGGAACACCCTTCATATCATGATATGTCCAATCAAATATGTCCTTGAATTCTTTAAGAAGCTTCGTAAGTGCAGCTTCTTCCGCCTTGGTGAGGTCTTGAGTAATAAAAACTGGTTTAGACTCCTCACCCGGATCAGCTAAGTCTATCTTCTTAACTACCGCAGGGCCATCGTAGACACCGCTACTCCCGTTGGGCTTTTGTGTAGACCTCTTTACGTTCCCCTGTGGTAAATGATTTGAAATGCTCGGGTGCGGGGTGTAAGTCTACTGGTTCTTGTTGTGCCAGGCTTTTTTCTTTCAATTCCACTTCCTTTTGTTGCTGAGCCAACTCTTGGTTTTGCTGCCTTCTTACAGTATGACTTAGTTTCGGCTTCTCTTCGATTTCTAATTGGGTGACGCCATGAGGTTGCGGAATACACCACATGACACTTTGGAGGTATTGTTCCCAATTATCTGCTAACTTTCGATGAGCATCATCAATGGCTCCTACATAACTAAGCCATTCTGCAGTGGATCTTTCCTTGTTTATTACAATGCATACATTATCTCGATAGCGTTGGCGCTTATATCTCGTTTTCTTCTTACCAAGTTTTTGATTTTTGTTTCTATCAGATTCGGACTCACTTGGTCGATCTTCACTTGTGTCCCCCTCACTTTCGGATGAACTGCAAGAGGTCACTTTCGGATGAACTGCAAGAGGTCACTGTCCTAGGCCTTGAGCACCTTGCTTCCACATTTGGGTGAATATTTGATTCATCCCCCCCATCAGGCTCAGAGTTAGTTTCTTCTTGAGATTCATACTCAGAGTTGCATTGGTCAGAGTCTTCGCTACTTTCAGTGTCAGTGGAGTTTGCCACTTTCTCGCCATCAGGAGTCAAGTGCATAACACCTATCATGTTTATTGGCACTAACGGTGGCATATCTTGCCCCTCAGCAGGTGTTACCCAACTTGTGCCTCTATTTCCCCATGTGTCTATGGTTGCCGCTAGGTGTACCCAATCCACGTTATCCGACTCAGTCATACCCGGTAGGACATGCATATAAGGAGAATCTTTCCCATCATCAGTCTCTTTTTTGCATGTATAGCAATACCTTAATGGGGCGGAGTGAATAGCGGTATCCAATCGATTATCAATGATAACATTGCTTCCTAAAGGATGTGCACGACCATTCTCAAGATTAACTCGAATGACAGAGTCCTGGAATTGTAGATAAACATGGTTTTTCAACCAGTCATGCACCATTTGTGCTTCCCTCATGAAAGGATGTCCTAAGATCATTTGATATGACATAGGATGCTTGGAGAAATCCATTACAATGAAGGTATGTCTTACCTTGTATCCAAGAACCTTGATCTTGTTGAAAGAACGGTAGAGGAGGAGGAGACACACACACAGGAGCAAACCCTAATGTCTATTGCAAACCCTAACCATAGAGGGAAGCCATGTCCACTCCCACACAAAGCATAATGCACAATCCATAATCCACACACCACACAATGAGATGTGTCCACACTCTACTAACCCTAGCTAATGTCCACACACTATGACCAGCTGGACACGCGGTCATTTATGTCTCACACATGTTCCTACCTAATCTGCCAGCACATAGCATAGCTGGCTCACACTGACATATCGAGCTTGAATCTCAACATCCCCTCTCAAGCTCATGATGTACTGCCGATGAAGATGTAGATGAGCTTGGGATATCAAGACTCTCAACACTCCCCCTCAAGCTCATCCCATGTACTCCCAACATAGTCCAGAAGTACTCAAACTTCTCCCTGCTAAGTGGCTTCGTGAAGATATCAGCCACCTGCTCATCAGTCTTCACATAGTGAAGATCAACTGTACCATCCAGCACCTTTTCTCTGACAAAGTGATAATGGACCTCTATGTGTTTGGTCCTCACATGAAACACTGGATTCTTTGCCAGCTGTATACTGCTCATGTTGTCACAATGAATGACAACTTTGCCACCAATAGGCTCACATAAATCTGTCAAGAGACTCTTTTACCAAACAGCCTCGCAAGTAGCAATGGCTGCACCCCTGTACTCAGCCTCTGTACTGGATAAAGCAACTGTAGGTTGCTTTTTGCTACTCCAACTCACCACAGCACTTCCAAGTGTAAAAGCATATCCACTAGTAGACCTCCTGTCATATGCGCTACCTGCCCAATCAGCATCTGTGTAGCCATGTATGTCCAAGCTTTTACCACTCTCATAAAATAGACCATAATGTGCTGTGGTCTTCACATATCTCATGATGCGTCTCACTGCATCCAAATGTGGTTTCCTAGGGCTCTGCATAAACCGACTGACTAGCCCCACTGCATAACTCAAATCCGGGCGTGTGATAGTCATATATATGAGACTACCAACCATCTTCCTGTACATGGAAGGATCATCCAATTCCTTGCCATAATCAGCCCGCAACTTCACATTTTGCTCCAATGGTGTACTCATAGGTTTACACCCTGTCATGCCATACTTTGCCAACATATCCAATGCATATTGGCGCTGTACTAACCAAGTACCTGCATGATCTTTCACCACTTCAATGCCAAGGAAGTATCTCAACTCACCAAGATCTTTCATGTCAAATTGCCCACTCAAAGCTTTCTTGACATGCATCACATCTGCACCATGATCACCTGTGATTATCAAGTCATCCACATAGATGACTAGTAAAACAATCCCATGCTGTGTCTTCTTCACATAGAGTGAAGAATCTGCTGTAGAAATCTAAAAACCAAGTGAGATAAGATATCTGCTCATCTTATCACTCCAAGCACGTGGTGCTTGCTTTAGACCATACAATGCCTTTTTCAACCTGCATACGTGAGTGGGATATCTAGGGTGTACATACCCTTCTGGCTGTGCCATGTATACTTCCTCTTGTAGATCTCCATTCAGAAATGCATTCTTGACATCCATCTGATGCATTTCCCAGCCATTAGCTGCAGCCATAGCAATGACTGCTCTCACTGTGCCCATCTTAGCCACTGGACTAAACGTCTCATCATAATCCAATCCTTGGGTCTGTGCATAACCCTTTGCTACCAATCTTGCCTTATGTCTTTCAATAGAACCATCAGATTTGCACTTCACTTTGTAAACCCATTTACATCCAATAACATTCTTGTCCTTGGTAGTGCAACCAAGTCCCATGTATCATTATGGACCAATGCGTCCATCTCCACATCCATTGCTTTTTCCCATACATGCTCTCCAATAGCCTCTGTATAGCATGTAGGTTCCACATGCTTCACCATAGATGTCATGTATGCATTGTGCATATGCATAGCAAAATCTCTATATGTCAATCTGTCAACAGGATATCTGACTCTCTGGGATCTCCGCAATGCCTGCGGGTCACTGTGTACACCTGTAACTCTAGCATGTGGTGGCACATATCTATCCTGTCTAGCACCAGGTGTGCGTAAAACAGGTATGCCAAGCTCCTCATCCAAACTTTCAGAACTGGATGACTCATATCCTGTGATTCCAATTCCTTCGACTTTCTTCTTTCCTTTGTCCATAGCACTACTCCCAGTGCTCACACTCTCATGCCTCAAACGTCCTGACCATGGACGTACACTGCTACTCTCAGCTTCTGCTCTACTGGCCCAGACATAGTAGTAGAACTAGAACTTGCTTGTGGTGGCAAGTTCTCATGTACATCAGCCTCAAGTGACTCAATAACACCCTCATCTTTTGCTTTATACCAACTAGCAAGCTCATCAAACACCACATCACGTGAGATGACCACTTGTCTAGTTTGTGGATTATAACACTTGTAGGCCTTTCGATCCTGTGCATATCCAACAAATATACATTTCTCTGCCTTAGGATCCAACTTCCTTCTTCTTTCATCAGGCACATGAACATAAGCTATGCATCCAAAAACTTTAAGATGTCCAATGTCTGGCCTGTAACCTGTGAGCCGCATCTCTGGCGTGCTTCCATGAATGGCTGCTGCTGTAGGTGTTTTGTTCAATATGTATACTGCAGTAGCACATGCTTCTGCCCAATAGTAATCTGGCATGCTCTTTTCATTAAGCATTGCCCTTGCCACTTCACATATAACTCTATTCTTTCTCTCAGCCACACCATTCTGCTGAGGTGTATACCTGCATGTCAACTGTCTTCTTATTCCATGCTTCCTCAAGAAATGCTCAAAATCTTTTGAGGTGTATTCACCACCTCCATCTGTCCTCAGGCATTTAATCCAACAGCCATACTGCTTTTCTGCAAAAGCTTTGAAATCCATGAATTTTTCCAACACTTCACTCTTCTCTTTGAGAAAATATATCCATGTCATCCTGCTGAAATCATCTATGAATGTAACATAGTATAAACTGTCTTTGATAGATGGGTTTTGTGCAGGACCCCATACATCACTATGTACGATCTCAAGTGGCCTGTTACTTATATTTCCTTCTCTAGGAAACCTCAACCTTGCCTGCTTCCCAAACTGACAGGCTTCACAAACATGCATATGTCCATCATATTTGAACCTAGGCAAACCATTGACAATGCCTCTTGTTTGCATGTTCTTTAATCTCTGTATATTGACATGGCCAATCCTCTTGTGCCACATATCAATATCCTGTACCACATTCCTGCTCTTTGAGAACATGGCTGATTTTAGCTCAGGAATTCCAGCATCCAGCTTAAACAGTCTTCCTTCTTTCTTGCCTTTAGCAATCACTCTACATCCATGTTTGAAGTCTTCAACAAAGCATCCATGCTCGTTGAATCTAACCTGTAATCCCTGTTCCACCATTTGACCAACTGAGGCCAAGCTTTTAGTGATTGAAGGCACATACAGCACATCTGACATAGACTTTGTTTGACCATTATGCATGACCAATGGTACACTTCCAACATGTGTAATGACATGCTGGGTATCATCACCTGTTTCCACATAGCCTTTGACATCCATTGGCTTCATGTGCTCAAACCATTCACCATGGCATGTCATATGATTTGATGCTCCTGAGTCCATATACCATGTATCATCATTCTCAGCATTTGTTGTCATAGAACCCACAACATGCTTCATGGCAAACAAATGATTTGCAGTTCCATCATTGCTACTTGATGCATAGTTGCCACCATGTTGTGCATAGTTTCCACCATAATGACCACCACGCTGTGCTCTTCCCCCTCTCAAATCATTCTGTTTGCGATAACAATCTCTCGCCATATGACCATATTTGCCACAATAATGGCATTCCACATCTTGCATAGAATTTTGTTGGCCTTGCCAACGTCCTCGACCACGGGGGGTACCTCTACCTCGCTGAGGTGCATAACCACGACCACCTCGAGCACCATAAGAAGGCTGAAAATTCGGTTGTGGAGGTCCATCCTGCCATCCACGACCATTACCACCATGTCCACGCGATGCAAATCTCCCCTTGCCTCTAAAACCTCTCTGCGACGAGTAAAATGCCTGATTTCTGCCATCATCATGGCTAGTAGATGCATCCAGAAATGAATCACTGAGCTTGATTTCCTCAACCAACAAGAGGGAAACCAACTCATTGAAGTCGGGTAGACCTGTACTCCTCACTGAGATAGATGTATCAAAGGATTTGTATTCCTTGCCAAGACCACGCAAGGTAATATCCACCAAATCATCATCAGGCATGGGGGCATTTATTGTGGCCAATGCATCTGCAAACTTCTTGATTTCTTGCACATAATCATGTATGCTCCTTTTATTCCTTTTCACATTGTGTATCTGCTGTCGCAATTGAGACTTGCGAGCACTCGTATCTATATCAAACATTTTGACCAAAGTATCCCATGCATCTTTGGGATTCTCAGCATCCTGAATGTGTATGAGCATAGCATCAGATATACATATAGACAAATAATGCAGCACTTTGAATGCTCTCTCTGACCATTGCCTGTTGAGCAATAAGCTGCTGCTGTGTAGGTTGCCGAGGTAGCTCAGGCTCAGGCTCAGCACCTCTAATGAGATTCCAGAATCCTTTCCCTTTCAAGAAGCTCTTTATCCTGTACTTCCATGCCTGGAAGTTCTTCCTATCCAGCTTTTCACCAACAATCTGAACTGGATTGTCAGACATGTTCGCTCAATGCGTACACCTGCCGCACACTTCAAATCTGCAAGTGAGCCTTCCTCAGCTCAACCACACTCCAATTAATGTTCCAGATACTCCACGATAGCCAACAAACTCCAAATTTGATGTAGAAAATCAACCTGTAATCATCTGAGATGAACTGACTCACGCAGTGCGGAATACCCTGTATTGACACGCCTTCCAAGGCTCCAAATCGCAATGTAATGGTGCAATCAAGTATAGGCAACTTGCATTGACACCTAATGAACCTCAATGTTGAGTATCAACTCCATTTGACATGTGTAATTATCAATTTTTGAAAACCCCTTTTTCTGTTTTTGAAAAAAAACCAGAAAAACCAGAAAAACCAGTAATGATTTGGCTCTAATTTCTTCAATATTTCACCAAATTGAGCAACTAGGCATTCATTGGCTTAGCAATAGTGTCCATCAACTCCATGTAAGAGGAATTTGTCCAATTGTAAAACACCAAAGATTAATTGCTCGATTAAAATGCTCTGTTTCTCTGCAACCAGTGGACAACCTGTTTTAATCAGCTCATTCCCAGCTCAATTAAGCATCATTGACCAAAAAAATCACATAGCCCTCTTCTCCAAGATGTAAAGCATCCAATTGCTAAGGAAGTTGTGGAAAATATCAAGTACCGGATGAGAATTTGATCTCCTCGTAGTCAAAAAACCAGATTTCTGCCCTGTTTCCTCTGTATGGGCTGCGCCGCCTGCTGTAGAGCTCTTTGGGAGTGATTAACTTGCTAATTGAAGAGCTAACCAAGTCCCCAAATAACTTGGGTATGTGTGCAACCCACCAATGCTTTGATTTTCACCAAAAATAGGCTCCAAATGCATCCATTTTTGACTTTCTTCTCTCTGTTTTGTGAGAGCTCAAAAAACCAGTAATTTCACTCAATCAAATGCATGTAAATTGCTCCAAAATCACAGTAGGGCTTGCATAGAAGTTGCCAATACATCTCTCATTGTCAAATACATGTTTGCTTTGCCAGAATCACACATATTTTCACCATACATCAATGTTCCCAAGCTTTAATGGAAAGCTTCAAAAACCAGAATTTTTCTTTACTTTGATTTGCTCTATTTTGCTTTGCCTTTGCCTGTTTCACCTGCAATCCGCTCAAGGATGTTTAGAAGACCTTACCCGGTAGGCCAAGCTCTCACATCTCATAGTATTTGGTGTGCTCTAAGCTTCACAGCTCCAATGGCAGCTTCACAGCTTCTTTTCATAGCTTCTTCTTCTCCCTCTTCACTCACTCACTCATAAACCCTAATAAACAGCACAAGGCTCTGATACCATGTTGAAAGAACGGTAGAGGAGGAGGAGACACACACACAGGAGCAAACCCTAATGTCTATTGCAAACCCTAACCATAGAGGGAAGCCATGTCCACTCCCACACAAAGCATAATGCACAATCCATAATCCACACACCACACAATGAGATGTGTCCACACTCTACTAACCCTAGCTAATGTCCACACACTATGACCAGCTGGACACGCGGTCATTTATGTCTCACACATGTTCCTACCTAATTTGCCACAGCACATAGCATAGCTGGCTCACACTGACATATCGAGCTTGAATCTCAACAGATCTTAAGGTCCCTTAACATTCCAATAGGTTTAGCAATAGTTCCATTTGCCATCTTAACCACTATGTTTGTGACTTCGAGGTGAGGTCTCCCCATAGATTCCCAACAGTTTTTAGTCACAATGCTCACTCCAGCACCACCATCAAGGATTCCCTTTAGAGTTAATCCCTTGGTAGTAATGGAGAGGGTTGCATTAGATTCGTCACCTTCAAAGTACTGTCCCAACTTGTTTACAGGTATTTCAACGACCGAGTCTTCATCTAGGTTGGGTTTTAGATCCCAATGTTCCCCTTCATTTGAAGTGTGTCGAGTCTATCCATATTTGCAAATTGTGGTAATCCCACCTTTAGTTCTCCATTGAGAAATGCCCGAAGAGCTAAGAATAGCTCAGGATCTCCGTATAACTTGGAGATGATCGTGGGGTTCTGATTTCAGAGGACATGAAATCCATTACCTTGGACACATTCAATGGTACTTTTTGAGATATCGCCCCTCGACTAGGGACTGGTGAAGATGGATTTTCGATGGGGTCAGGCATTCCCTCACTAAACATTCTTTCAAGCAAAAAGGGTGTTTGCCCACTTGGAATTTCAAGTCTTCCACAATTGTATGTCAACTCCACGTTGTGTCATATTCATGACCTTGACAAACGTCCAATCTATGAAAGTACCCATCTTGTCCCTTTCAAACTTCAGCAAGTACAAAGCAATGGGTGACCTTATTAGCAAAGGTGAGTTTTTCATTATGAGTTTTGTTGTAAAACCCTCGACGCGGTCAAGATTCTGAAGTGATGGGGTCCCTCAAATTTGCCACACTGGCAATCATAATCGGTTCCTTGTGCTACTAGGGGCCCTATCTTGGTTCCCTCAAATTTGGCACACTGGCAATCATAATCAGTTCCTTATGCTATTGGGCCTTATCTTGTGATCTTCTCCCATGCTTCAAACTGATACACCTAGAATGCCAAGTGTTGGAGTCTAGCTTGCCATCATACTCGATGTTTTCTCATAGATGGTTGACTTGAGCTATGAAGGATGCAAGCTAAGGTTTCTTGTGCTTAGTTTTGTCCTCCAATGCAACCACTGTAGGTTATTATTCTGGTTTCAATTGCTAGTTCTCTTTTACCTATGGCTAGATCGCATCATGAATAAGTTTTTGCATGACATTTTGAAGCTTGTACCAAGTAAAAGAAACAAAGAGCATAGAAATTTCAGAAGACCATCAAGCACAAGCTACATGGTATGCACACTAGGAACGCTTTTTGGCAAGCTACGCCTCTAGGTTCCTTACCCCAAGTGACACTTAACAGTGGCTACTACCAGCACCCTTGTTGGAAGGCGATGCTATGATGTGATTGTTGGTCGAATACATGAAACCAATGGAAGAACAACTGGGCAAAGAGCAACATGGCACTACAGTTGTGCTCCATTGAGGTAGATCATGGATAGGCTGAAGACAATTGATACCAATGAGAATGCTTTGCCATGCTTCTATCCTCACTTTCTTCCCGAACGATACTAGGTATAGCTAACGGTTTATGGTTCCTGTGAGGCTGAACTTGCGTAGGAAACACTGTGTCTGGAATTTTGTTTTTTCTCGGGTTTGGCTCCAGTTCTCTTTGTGTTTCTTCCACCAAACCCCTTAAGTGTTGCACTTGTTCAATCTCCTCAACTGGGTTTGGGTAAGTTCCAATCTTTTTCTTGAGGGTTTTTGGCCCACGTGGCTTGTCTTGGGGAGTCTCAGTCAGTTTGGGTGGTCAAGAGGGCATTAGCTGACTTGGTTGTGGGGCCGAGGAAGTTTCCTTCCGTTTCCCCTTATTTATGTACTCGCTTGATTCTCCTTCATTGAGCTCCCAAGTGGGTTCCTCCCTTAAGGTAGTGGCTTTGTTGGTCCCCATGGTTTCTATTGAATCGGAATCATCTTCAGGATCATTCATATACACGGGGTCGTCTCCTGTCCCTATGTTAGTCTTTGAACTAGGCTTCGAGCTCGTGGCATTAAGCAATCTCTTCCACCGTGTTTTCTTTTTCTTTTCCTGAGCGATTGATGCAGTATCCCTCTCTTCAAGAATGTAGTTTTGATTTTGAAGCATTGACCGTGTAACTACATTCGCGGGTACATTAGGTGTGGTTCCTCGTGCTTGGTTGGTGACCTCAACCAAATTCAATGGCGTAATCTTGGGTGCATTAGGATTATGTGGACATTGAGCGATCAAATGATCTATGCCACAACGATTACATGTAAGTACCGGCATTCCCGATGTGCTCCCTTGATTTGGTTGCATTTGAGTAGCGATCTTCTGTAGCCTATTAGGGCACTCCACTACATGATGCGGTCCACCATAATCGTAGCATTGAAGAGGTGGTCTCCTTGCCATGGTATTAAGGTTTTGCCCTCTTGTGGCGAGAGTAGCCGCTTGATATACAGGCTTGACTTGCCCGAAATGATCCTCCATGTAGTACTGGGGAGTCATTTCAAACGTATCAATCCCGTATGGAGCAGTGGGGTCTATCTCCTCTTCATAATCCCCACACGCACTATGTGACTCACAACCCATCTGGTTTATAGGAGTAATCCTTGGAGGTTGTGGTCCTAGCACTGGCGGTGGGGTCTATCTCCTCTTCATAATCCCCACACGCACTATGTGACTCACAACCCATCTGGTTTATAGGAGTAATCCTTGGAGGTTGTGGATGTGGAGGTTGTGGTCCTAGCACTGGCGGTGGTAACGGCACAGACTGGGCTACATTTGGGTTCCTTGGAACTATGTACTGTGATGGTTGCTCGACAGGTTGTGCAGGCATTAGCGCGGGTACTTGAGGTGTGTTTGACTAGGCTAGTGGTGCCTGACTTAAGTACTAGGCAATCCTTAGATTTATGGCCGTACTTACCACATGCATTGCAATTCCCATTGAATTTGACTCTGAATGTGGGACATTCACTCGTGCTATGTGGTCCTAAGCACACCGAACACCATTGTTGCTCTCTCCTTGGGTGTAAGATTCCTCCCCCAACCCCTTTTTGATGACTAGTATCTTCCCCTGTAATCAACCCTCTTCAGAAATATAAAGACCCTGTTGCTAACTATTTTAGCCTAGAGAGAGAAAAATTATTCTAGAGAGAGAATATTCAGATTTTGAATATTTTTGGATAGAAAAATATCTCTTATAATTCAGATGAGTTCCCCTGAAACAGAAATTCAAAAAGAATTTTCCAATGTGCAATTGGAATTAATTGGAAATAGGTATAAAGAACCTTAGTCTAAGGGTCTAGATTTTCAGAAATCTTTAGACTATGGTCCAATTAAGGTTCCTATGGGCCAATAGCATCAATCCATGTGTAGGGAAAAGATAAATCCAAATTTGTAAAAAGAAGATACCCAAAAATGAGTAAATGCTCACATAAGGTGAAGAGTTGAAAATGTACAAGGTTTATTAGTAAAAAACTATGAGCAATATTAAAAATATGAGATATTTTGGGTATCCAAAAATGAGTAAATGCTCACATAAGATGAAGAGTTGAAAATGTACAAGGTTTATAAGTAAAAAACTATGAGCAATATTAAAATGATGCCATTATGACACATATGTAAGGAAGGGGAATTCTTTAAAGGAGGTGCATATTTCACATAAGATGAAGAGTTTAAAATGTACAAGTTTATTAGTAAAAAAACTATGAGCAATATTAAAATGATTCCATTATGACACATATGTAAGGAAGGGGAGTTCTTTAAAGGAGGTGCATATTTCACATGCTTGAATGAGTTTTAAACTCATAAAAATTGAGATATTTCATCTCTCCTCTCTCCTCATTTAAGTCTAGTTCCAAAAAGTTAGCTTAACTGACCTAAAAATGGTCAAATATTGACCAAACTGATTTAGAAAATTCTAGAATCAGTTTGTTTGGTTAGGAGCTCAATTTTTCCTATAAATAGAAGCCTCCCCCTTGTTGAAAAATATATAGTGTTTATGCATCGTTACTCTACTCCACCTAAGCCAAGAACTGTGAATTCATTTAATAATTCACTAGTTTTTGGAGCTTCTCTCTTTCTTCAATCCCCATTAGTGGCTCCATCAACATACTTAACCAATTGATTGGTTGGGGGCCTCTACCGTGAACAAAGAATCAAGCAAGTTGTAAGGTAATTAGTGAATATTGATCTTTCTATAATTTCTCAACGTTTCTCTCTTCTCAACCCCTCTCAAGCTTGAGAAGTTTAATTGGTATGGTTTTTTTTTAATGCTATTGAAGTTTGAATAGTAGTGAAGAGTTACATAATGCTATTGAAGTTAATTTTCATTTATGTTTAAATTCTAATGATTTTTATGTAAATTCTCTCTCTCACTCAAGAAATGGTCATACTCATGACCGGTTCTCAATCCAAATCAAGCTTTTCATAAAGCTTTTCCTTAACCCAAGATTAAGCTATGCTTGAGACCAAATTAATGGCTTTTTTCTATGCTTTTAGTTTATGTATATTAATGATTCAATCCATTATGGATTGATAATCCAATTAGAGATTATTTTAATTATTTTCTTAATGATAAGCATTATCCTTTAGAAAAATTGAGATTTATCAGTCATAGCAGCGGAGCTATGGCAAAATTTTTATAAAAATTATGCATAAAATAATCTCATTCAAAGCATAAAAAGAGGACTTCCTACCATATTCTAGGAATTAACATCCTAGATTAATTGAAAGAATTTCATTACAATCATGGAGAAATTAAATTTTAATATTATGCATAATGGATAAATTTTTATATCAAAAGTGTTATTTTTACCATTTTTATTTCATGCATAGAAGTATGCATAATGGATAAATTTTTATATCAAAAGTGTTATTTTTATCATTTTTAATTTTCATGCATAGAAGTATGCATAAAGGAAAATTTTTATATCAAAAGTGTTACTTTTATCATTTTTAATTTTCATGCATAGAAGTATGCATAAAGGAAAAATTTTTATATCAAAAGTATTACTTTTATCATTTTTAATTTTCATGCATAGAAGTATGCATAAAAGAAAATTTTTTTTATATCAAAAGTGTTACTTTTATCATTTTTAATTTTCATGCATAGAAGTATGCATAAAAGAAATTTTTTTTATTATCAAAAGTGTTACTTTTATCATTTTTAATTTTCATGCATAGAAGTATGCATAAAAGAAATTTTTTTTATATATCAAAAGTGTTACTTTTATCATTTTTAATTTTCATGCATAGAAGTATGCATAAAAGAAATTTTTTTTATATCAAAAGTGTTACTTTTATCATTTTTAATTTTCATGCATAGAAGTATGCATAAAAGAAATTTTTTTAATATCAAAAGTGTTACTTTTATCATTTTTAATTTTCATGCATAGAAGTATGCATAAAAGTTGATTATTTTATTATAAAAGTGTGACTTTTATCATAATTGAGGTATAGAGGTATGCATAATTGAATTTCATGCATAGAGGTATGCATAAAAGTTGATTATTTTATTGTAAGAGTGTTACTTTTATCATATTGGATTTCATGCATATAGGTATGCATAAAAGATATTCTTTTTATACTAAAAGTGTGATTTTCCTCATAAATAGGTTTTATGCTTAACTTAGATGCATAAGAGAAATTCTTTTATTCTAAAAGTGTAATTTTCTACCAAACTGAATTTATGCATAAGAAGATGCATAAAAGATTGATTTTAATTTCGAAAGTGTTAGTCTCCTTAAATGGAATTTATGTATAAATAAATGTGTAGAGAAATCTTATATCAAATATAAGAATTCTCTTTAAAAAAAAAAAAGGTATGAAATGTGATAAGATGTGATAAGAGGTGTATGAGATGTGATAAGAATTGATAAGATGCGTATGGAAAGTGATAGGATGTGATAAGAGGTGTATGAGATGTGATAAGAATCGATAAGATGCGTATGGAAAGTGATAGGATGTGATAAGAGGTGTATGAGATGTGATAAGAAATGATAAGATGCGTTTGGAAAGTGATAGGATGTGATAAGAGGTGTATGAGATGTGATAAGAATTGATAAGATGCGTATGGAAAGTGATAGGATGTGATAAGAGGTGTATGAGATGTGATAAGAAATGATAAGATGCGTATGGAAAGTGATAGGATGTGATAAGAGGTGTATGAGATGTGATAAGAATTGATAAGATGCGTATGGAAAGTGATAGGATGTGATAAGAGGTGTATGAGATGTGATAAGATTTGATAAGATGCGTATGGAAAGTGATAGGATGTGATAAGAGGTGTATGAGATGTAAAAAGATGTGATAAGATGTGTATGAGATGTGATAGAATGTGTTAAGATGAGTTAGGATGTGTTAAAATGTATATGGGATGTGTTAGAAAGAGAATGGATGTAATATGGTTGTATGAATGTGATGTGGATGTATACATGTAGATGTATATGTATGAATGTGAATGACAATGTGGATGTATGTATGTATGTGGATGTGGATGTATGAATGAGGACGTGATAATGGATGTATGCATGTAGATGTGGATATATGGATGTGAATATGAATGTAGATGTAGATGTGGATGTATGGATGTGAATATGGATGTGTATGTATGAATGTAGATATGGGATGTGGATGTATAAATGAGGATGTGAAAATGGAGGTATGCATGTAGATGTATATGTATGAATGTGAATGTCAATGTGGATGTATGTATGTATGTGGATGCGGATGTATGAATGAGGACGTGATAATGGATGTATGCATGTAGATGTGGATATATGGATGTGAATATGAATGTAGATGTGGATGTGGATGTATGGATGTGGATATGGATGTGTATGTATGAATGTAGATATGGGATGTGGATGTATAAATGAGGATGTGAAAATGGAGGTATGCATGTAGATGTGGATGTATGGATGTGAATGTGGATGTGGATGTGGATGTATGGATGTGGATATGGATGTGTATGTTGTGGATATGGGGTGTGGATGTATAAATGAGGATGTGAAAATGGATGTATGCATGTAAATGTGGATGTATGGATGTGAATGTGAATGTGTATGTGAATTAATGTGTCGTCGATATGAGAAAATGGATGAGAATGAGTACACATTGAATGGAATGTGGAATAAGTAATGTGGACTAAGGAGGGATAATGTGGAATAAGTAATGTGGACTAAGGAGGGATAATGTGGAAAGACGAGAGTTCAATTTAGAAACTGTATTTTTGTGACTGTTTGTAAATGACTGTTTTATGTCAAGAATGCTGGGGAAGCATTTTGACCGTCTTATGGATTAAGGTCATGAAGACCTAACTGTTAAAGTTGCAACTGCTGACGGAGAGTCAATGGAGGACGTCTCGCGTAGCAAGGTCGACCGAGGTCTTGACCAGCCTCGGTTCGATTTAAATGGTGAGCTTCCGGTACGGTGGATGAGGGACCAAGGAAGCGGCCTATGAGTGAAGCGCTAGGTCACCTGCGAAGGATCCTAGAGGGTGCTGACCATACGGTGCTCGGGCTTTGGGTCGCCGAAGATACCCACGCGTGCGTCGAGGAAGATATTGGAACAAGGAGTAAGAGTTGTTTTGTGAAACCGGGCATGGATCTAGTTGATTGACCTTGCTGGTCTTCAATGGATGAGTCCATGGCTCTTTATATGGATCTGTTGGTTGATCTTGCTGATCTTCAACAAGAGTCCATCTTGATTTTTATAAGTGATTATATTGCCGAGTATTATGGGCTAGGAACTATTGAAAAGGCCCCTGTGTGGACAGGTGGTGAGCGTTCTAGTTGCCAATGATGCCATAGATACTCTGATGAAGGAATGATGGGAAATTATGAATCAACCAGATAAATTGGAAGATTGTGATCAGTGGTACTATGGTTTCATTAAAGGATTGTTTTAAAGTTAGCTGAAGCTAAGAAAAAGGCAATTTCATATTGGGTGTGTAAGTGGTGTGGCTAGTTTTATGTTTGCATGAACTTCCGGCTAGGGGGCCTTGGAACTCTTTTCCTTGGAACCCGGGACAAAACCTAACCAAATTTCAAATTGGATCCCATCACTACAGTGGTTGGGCGGTTGGCTAACCCATGGGACTGGATGGGGTTAGGCTGGACTGATGGATCCGTAAATCGAGATTTAATTTCTATTATTACGATAGATGAAGTAAATCCCGGATAGAGATTGTTCTATGGATAGGAATCAACGGCTGTGCCTCTTGATGGGGAAAAAAGCGTTGATCCCAATGATCCAAGTGCAAGTTTCTTCCTTGATTTGACCAAGTACCGTTAAAGGTGCAGTCAGATCAGTTGATCCGTAATGATCTTGACTACGTTAGAGTAAAGAGTTATCCTGGTGGAATCGCCCATGCTTTCCGGGTAAAGGAAGTTTTTCCGGTTTCGGTTTTGGACAAACCGACGGATTAGTCTCTTGTCCGGATATCCATGGGCGAGGCCCCGAGTGTGGACCCCTGTCCCGCGCGAGAAGTGCTTCTTCCGCTGCCAGTATCCTGAATCCGTTGCTCGGTGGGAACAGGGATCTCACATTGGGTACATATGGCTATTCTGAGGAGCTCGATTACCCCTAAAGTATTCTTGGAGAGCCTTAGTAAGGTTTCGAATATCTTGGGCTCCTTGGCAATAGGTTTCACCGTCATTGGCTCGTGCCCGGATACTTGCAAACTAACGGATTTTGTTTCGGAAGACACCTTTTTACCTGCAATCATCAAGTTGTCTTCTAACTGGATTGCATTGGTAGTGACTGCTTCCCACGTTGTAAGACCTCTAATGACTAGGCCATTGTATATATCCTCGTGGCACAATCCTCAGATGAATCTATGGAGCAGTTGGTTGTTATTGAAGTGCTCATCGGGAGTGCAGCGAGAATTTAGATACTTCAATCGACTAATAAAGTCTCTCACTGACTCCCCTTCCTCGTGTTCAGCTTTTTGGAGTTGAGATGCTACTCCCCAAAGCACACCCTCACGTATGTATTCTTTCAAGAACAATCTCTTGAGAGTGGGGTAGTGAGTGCGCTCTTCAACCCTTAAGGTTCGATACCAATCTCCGGCCTTCCCACTCAAGGTTAAGCCTAAGGCTTTACACTTATGCAGCTCATTGTGCTCTTCCAAGGAATCACACACGTGTTCAAAGACTTCAATGTGCTTCCTCATATCTTCGTTTTACCATTGAGGTTTTGAGTGAGCTTGGCCACTTGTACAGCCTTGCTTCTAGGTTCTCTCTCAGGCATACCCTGCATGTTTTCTGTAATGGATCGTCCGAACGTCTGAGCAAATGCTGCGAGATCACCTAGGTGAGCAAGCATAGCTGGTGGAGATACTTCTGGGATAGCCTAGCTGATAAGAGTTGGCGTTGGTCTGGGTATGTTGGCAAATGATGTAGGATATGATATGTGACTAGGCCTAGCTACTCTTGGATAAGGGTTGTGATAAGGCGGTCGTGGAGCATACGCCATTGGCATACTAAGAGGCATAGGAGCTACATGAGCATGAGTAGCGATAGGTACATATGGTCGATAGGCACTGGCACGCACTGTTGTATGTACTGTTCCACTAGGTAGCGGCGTTGTACTAACTACAGCGGTAACAGGTGCACTTTCTGTTATGCTCATCATTGGGGTAGGCATTGTGGATTCCTTAAATGGAAAGTTGAGCCAAGGTTGGAAAGCTAAAGTTACTGCTCATGGGCTCAACCTGCATTGAGACTCCAGGCGAAACAACATATGAAGGATCTATGGGACTCACCGAGGGAGTCTCCAATTGTGATAGGGTTGGTTGTTTGGCCTTGCCCGTATCCAAAAATTTCATAGGGCCAGTGGATACTAGGTTCACTCTCCTATTTTGCCTCTCAAATTGGATAATTCTATGAATAACCTCACATATCATTTGTTGTTGCTCCTCTAGATTAGTGGCGCTAGATGTAGATCGTAGGACTTCTAACCAACCTACATGGTATGTGTAACCCGTGTATAGGTCAGTTAGAGTCTCTGTGTGTAGATCATATTCCCAAATTTCATTGAGAAATATCCCATCCAGACTTGGTGTGCCAAACGGTTCTCTTGAAGTGGACGCAATGTCATTTCTTATGGATTGGCTTCTAGGGACCTCTACTTTAGGAAGAGCATCGGAATGTGGTAGCTCACTAGGGCCCTCATTAAATGAAGTGGGTAGAATATCCACATGGACACTCTTTGGGAGGGTAGGGTCCACATGAGATGTGGATGGCGAATCCACTACCCCTCCTTCTTCATTTACTTCGCTTGTCGCATGTTCAAAGCGTGTAGCTCTACTAAAGGTCTCTATTAGACGACTAAACGTGCTAGATCCGGGTTGTGAGGCCCACATTGGCATGTTTTGGCTTGTCTCCCCTCAGGGTTCTTGGTAAGGTGCCCTTCCATGGCTTCTGAATCAGAGGACGAGTCACTATTCGCTATTCGTGGATCTTGGGTTGCACTTCCTTGGGTTCCAGCTGAAGGCCAAGATGCCAACGTGGAGGGATGGTGTGAGCCTGCGTAAATTGAAACACTTTCTAGTGACTCAGGCTCTAGCACCCGACCAGAACTTAGATGCATGTGACGTGGGTACCCTACGAGTGTTGGTAACTACCCTTGAAGTCCACACAAGTGGTTTCTTAGGTGTTTCACACCCCGTTTTTACTTGTTTTTGTATTGTTTTTAACCCGTTTCTAACCCCCTTACTTATGGTCGAACCTGAACTAGGGCGTGTGATAGCTCGAAATGAGCGTATCGTTTAAAGGGTCCTAGCGTGCTTTACAGCACCGTGTTCGCCTATCCACAGAATTCCTGTGGTCCTCAAAACAGTCTGTTTCCTTGTGGGGGAAAGGGTGAAGGCCTATTTGCTTGTGGAGGAAAGGGTGAAGGCCTATTTGCTTGTGGAGGAAAGGGTGAAGGCTTTATCCCACATGCTCAGTTCACTCCTTGGGGAGTGGGCTACATATAGGGCACAACTTCCCATAAGCTCTCACTTGAAAGAAAGCTATGGAGGCTCATTCTCCTATATACATATATCAAAAGACCGAGACCAAGGTCGGGGTCTCGGGGTCAATTGTGGGGGTTTTTCTTTTCAAAATTTTTTTCTCCAAATAAAAAATCTTTCCTCTCCACACGTTTGGTTTTTTCTTTAAAAATAAAATTTACTTTTTTATTTTTATTTTTATTTTTTTAGAATTATTTTTTTTTGAGATAAGGTTTCTAGGGTTCAGCCTTGGCCGCGGCGCAGTTCGCACACAGCACAGATCTGGGAATTCAGAAATCCCCCTCACACGCAGAAAACCAGAGAACAGAACGCACGCTCACACGCGGAGCAGAAAAATAACAAAATAAACAGAATTGCAGAAGATAAATTGCAGAAACAGATTGCAAAAGACGGAAACACCTCAACAACAAACACACAGTCGCCTTTCCTATAGTGTAAATTTCACTTCACACAGCAGCCCGAGCTGCAAACTGGAGCTTGGTGCAGGGCATCTACCCGGCAACGGCACCAAAAATGTGCGCTTTTGCAACACAGGTCGTAGCTGGGGACTTGCCGAACACCGTATGCGAGCCACGAATGGCTACAAGCATACAACCAAGAAAGCAAGCTCAAACAGAATGCAAAGGTGTGTCACTCACCGCTCTAACCGCCGCCGTGAAGGATTCCTATGTCGCAGTGAAGAAGGAGCCGCCGTTGCCGCTCTACCGCCTCTCCGCCCCGCCGTGCCGCTACACATTGCTCGATCGCTCTCTCACTCACTCTCTCTCTCTCTCACACACACACGCAGGAGAAGGAAACCAAGAGGATAAGGCAAGAGCACTCTTGTATTCAACACATGAGAATGAGGGTTTTATGGTTACATTTGACTCTTGTATTCAACACATGAGAATGAGGGTTTTATGGTTACATTTGACTCTTATAGGTGACTTGGCCATTCACACATGGGCGCCCATACATGGCCGGCCGATCCTAACCCTTACCCTGCTGATATTCAAGGTGCGCCTCTCATCGGCAATCACCTAATCCCTTTATCCTTAACATATGGTGCCGACAAGCCCGGCCCATGACTCAGAATATTTAAATTAATGACGTAAAACATAGTACGTCTCAATGTCCGTCTCATAGGTTAACAGTTCCCCTAGACCTATGACCTCTACCTCTTCCTGTTGAGACACTGTTGCAGAGGAGGAGGCTAGAGTGAGCAAAGAATCTGTCCCATCCTGTACTCCTGCTTCTTTTGAGAGCTCTTCTTCTTGGGACAACTCTTGAATAGGGTCTGGGTCCCCAAGTCCACTATGTCCACCATGTTACACTGGAACCCCTCATAGGAATTTAACCAATTCCATAGAGGTTCTGCCACCTTTCCCTCTGAATCGAATGGATCCCAGGACTCATCCACTGGTAAGCCTTGCCATTCCTCTTGTTCTTCCTCGTCATTGGTGGGTCCTTCCTCCCGAATGGGAATCATGTCATGTAGGGCAGTACCCCGCGAGCACTCTCATTGGGGCCTTTTTCCAAGGGCAAGGTCACTGTCCCCTATGGGTTGGGGATATGCAAGTTGTACCCCAATCATGGATCACTTTTGAGCTGCCCTCAACCAAGGCCTTCCAATGAGTAGGTTGTAGGCCCCTTGAGCTAGTTGGGAGGTCTAACACCACAAAAGTCATTTCACATACTAATCCTTCAAAACGGATCGAAACTTGCCTGACTAGTCCCACAAGCATCACTTCTCTCTGGTCTACCACTCAGATGGCGAAGGGAGCTGGCTCAGTAATTCGGAGACCCAAGACTTTCCTAGTAGCTTCGGGCATGATGTTAACACCAGAACCACCATCCACAATGGCTCCTGTAATTTGAGTTCCTCCCACGGAGACTGTCCCCTTGGGCTTCGGTGATCTCGGCAACTCTTGGGACAGTGAGGCATACCCTTGCTTGCTGCCTCTCCTGGGCCGTCGCCCACTACTACTAGTTGTGGCTTCACCCCTAGTTGCCTTTGGTTGCCTTCGGATCCATCCAATGTTGGACTAAGCCTAACAGTTGCTCTCCTATTTCCTGGCTCAAACCACATAACTGAGGAAGGGTGATTTCCACCTTTACTCCTGCCAACTTTTCCTCCCAACTTAAATTACTAACCTTGGGTTGGGTAGACTTTGAAGGTGTGGTGGTTGGGCGAATGACCAAGGTAGGCACTGCTTCCTTCTCCATAGGTGGTGTTTGAATGAATTCCTCCACGGCCTCCTTATAAGCACAATGGATGGGTAGATTGCACCATCAGGGAGAGGAGTTGGTGTCTTTGGGGCTCCTTGAGACCGGGTGACGGCCGCCACTATTGGAGTGCCAACAGTGGGAGATGGCACCACTGCCACTATTGGAGTGTCAACCTTGGGACATGGCACCACAACTTCCACCATGTTAACCAGTGGGGGTCTAGGACAATCCCGGGTGTAGTGGTCTCGGCTCTCTGGGGAATGGAGGCATGGGGGTGAGCCCTCTGGTACAGTGCATTGAGCTTGCATGTGGTCGCTCCCCCCACAACGGTAGCATATAAGAGGTCGGCGGGTGGGGTTGTTGGGAGGATGGTAATTGGGGAACCTTTGGTTAGGCCGAGCCCCATACGTGTTGTTAGCAACAGCAACCGGAGCTACTGGAGGGACTGCTGCATAGACCACTGGAGGTGGGTTTTGATAGACTTGAGGTGTTTGTAGGACTGGCATAGGTGGGAGGTATTGCTGATAGGTTGGGAGAGTGCTTTCTTGATATGGAATTTGCATAGGCAGGGGGTTGTATGTTAGGGTTGCTCTAGAATGAAGGGTATTGGTGTATGCTATCGTGGCTACTTGAGCTCCCTGCTGAGAGATGAAGTGGCTTGGGGTGGTGGAGGGATTTGTACAAAAGTAGCCATGGGGGAGGGAAGGGTATGTGGGGGGTAGCTAAGTGGGAGGGACCAGTGGGGGTAGGGTTAATATAAGCTTGGGATTGGGGGACTGATTGAGGGTTCAAGAAGGGTGTTGGGTTTGGTTGGTGGTTAGGAGCCTGGGAAGAAGTTGAAGCACTACTGGTTGGGGTCACCATGTAGTCTTCGGCAAAGGGATTAAGCGGGGAGGCACCTTGGTTAAGTTGTTGTTGCATAAGGCGAAGACCCTTGAGGTAGTAACACTTCTTGTCCTCATGGCCCGCCTAATCATTTGGAGGGACAATCATTTGGAAGATGGCCTTGCGAGCTACATACCGGGCACCATGGACTCATCTTTGACCTTAAGCTACTCGATCTCCTTCCTAAGCGCGTCCTCTTGTTGTGACCTTTTGAAATCTTCAAGCTCCTTCTTGAGCTTGGCTGGCTCATCCATGGAAGTAGATGTAGAAGCTACCGTTGGGGCTAGAGGAACGATTGGAGGAGCCGAAGACATGCCGAGGATAAGTGGGGACCAAGAGGTACTACGCTCCGCCATGAGGCGAGCATTCTCAAGTTGTGTAGCTCTGTCTTGGAAGTCTTGGAAGTCTTGCAGGTTGCCTTGGGGTGGAAAAGTCTCTCTCATCTTCATCGCCGTTTGAGTAGGGATTGAGTAGGGAGTGCTCGAAGCACCCACTGTTGTAGCATGAAGTTTCCAGGATCTTAGGGTAGCCAAGCGACCAAAACTTTAGCTCTTGTGACAAGTTGGGCCACTGACTCCCCCACCTTCATGGAGAGTTGGTTCAGAGCTCTTGACTAATGAGGTCAAAGTAGTTCCCTGGCCGAAAGGTAGCCAAGAACTGTAGCCTAAGGGTGGCCCAATCCGAGAAGTGGTTGATGGGAAACTGAATGTACCACCGGTTAGCACTTTCTTCCAGCGTTGTTGGGAACAAGACCAAGCGTGCATCATCTCGGTTGAGACCTCTTGAGTCACACATAGTGAGGAACCACCGCACATGGTCTTCTGCATCTTCAGTGATGGTACCTTTGAAGGTTGGTAGCTTAACTTGCACACGGTTAAGGACAGTAGCCAATGGCTCTAGCCCTGGAGCTACCATAGGGTTAGAAGAAGAAGATGCTGAGGGAAGATTAAGGGAACAAGGAAGAACCCTACGACTAGTTCTAAGAGGAGAAGGAAGGGGTGAATCACCTCCAGAAGCTCTAGTCTTCGCGGGCATGCACACTGCACTCCTCTCACCACCACGATCAAAAATCACCAAAAAAGAAAAATAATAATAGAAAAATTTGAGACTATCCTTGACCTCTAGGAGAGTCCCACCATGATAGCCAAATTTTGTCCACACTGTGGGGATGACTCCGCCGGTCCTTGCTACTCAAAGACAAGTGACAAACACTATGGTTGGGGGAGAAGGGAGCGTGGATCCTCTCAAGGAAGTATACCCACCAAGGATGAGTCAACCTCACTGGCTAGACATGCAAGACCTATGCTCTACACTGTCTACCGTGCTCTCCGACCACCACCTAGCACCGCAGTACCCCTACAGGCCTCTCACTCACACCACACACACCACTCACACCTCACTCACCTTGCTCACACAAAGAGATAGACCAAACACCAATAGAGCGCAACAATACAATCAGAATACCCCAAAGAATGATACAAGAGGGAGACTCCCCTCCAATAGAAGGACTGTGCTAGAACTCAAGGTGATACACGAGAGAGTGTCCTCCCCTGTGAGAGTGTGTCGTCCCAGACTGTCTGTATGTGCTGTCGAGAGAGTGCTCCCCTTAACTCCTCCTTGGGTATCTTCCTCCTCGGGTGGTGCTCAGGAGGATCTCGAAGAGGATCCTCTCCCTGCCTTGGGAAAGGGAGAGGGGAAAGGAAGACGGTGCTCAGGATCTCGAAGAGGATCTCTCCCTGCCTTGGGAAAGGGAGAGGGGTGTTGCCTCCATGAGTGCCATCGGAGTTGGCCATGCACATATGAGATGTCGAAGGGGACCGGCGGCGGTCAGAGGGGTTGAAGAACACTGGCGGTCGGAACGGTTGAAGGACACTAGCGATGACGGTGGTTGGAGTCATCGGAGGGCACTGGCGGTCAGAGTGGTCGGAGCCGTCTCGGAGGGCACCGGCAGTGACGGTGGTCGGAGTCATTAGAGGGCACCGGCAGCAGTGACAGTGGGGTTGGAGTCATCAAAGGGCATCGACGGTTGGAGTGGTCAGAGCAGTCGGAGGGCACCGGCGGTCGGAGCAGTCAGTGGAGTTTTGAGGACCTGGCTTCTCGTCCACAAAAATAATCCTCATGCTTTATCTTATTATGCTGGTTCTCTATTAATTGCTTTGCTCTCATTAATCACTAAATCATATGTTTTCCTAGGCTTAATCCATTGAATCATATGCTTGCTTAGGCTTAATCCACCATGATAATGCTTGTGTTTAATCCACCATGAACTTCAACATAACCATGTCACCTTCTTCCATTTCTTCTTGGTTTTTCTCCTTGTCCCCTTGTATAATACCTATCGCAGCTACAATGGAATTGCCTCTTCTTTGGTGCCCCCCCTTCTTATCCTTCTTTGCCTCTTTCGTGCGAATATCTGTCTCTGAGCCTGATTGTTTACTCCTTGTCCCCTTGTATAATACCTATGGGTTGCAATGGAATTGCCTCTTCTTTGGTGTCCTCCCCCTTCTTATCCTTCTTTGCCCCTTTCGTGTTAGTATCTTTCCTTGAGCATGATGTTTTCATCATTTGGCCCTACTCTCATTGATAATGACAAATAAATTTCTTCTTCTTTTCTTTGGCCTTTCTCAATCTTGTGTGTCTTTATGTTCTCTTTTCTCACAAGGCTCATGTTTAACCTGGGGGTTTGTTGGGGCTTCACTTCCTTTGTTGCAATAGTGGGGGCATACATGCCTTGATAGATGATTCGGGTGAGTAGAGGTGAAAACTTAAGGGTGAATTGAATCAACGATCAGCCAATTAAAATTTAAATGATTGAAGTGGTCATACTGATCACAACACAATTGGTCCAGTCAGTGATTGGACTATGCTGGATGATTGGAGGTGCTTTGATCCAATTTGGTTAATATTAATTGGAGGTGTTGGATTGATGATTTAAGAGGAGGATCAATCGTTAAGAGAGTTGAATCATTTGATTGGACCTTTCGATCAATTTTTTTTTAATAAAAAAATCTTTTGGTAGAGGTGCTTCTTCTTAGTGCATGGGTCCTAACAATTGATTAGTGCCTAGATACATATTTATTATGGACACCCCCTAGGTACGATTTGAATGCATGGGTCCTAGCACTTGATTATTTCCTGGATGCATATTTACTATAGACATCCCTAGGTTTGATTTGAATACATGGGTCCCAATAGTTGATTAGTGCATGGATGCATATTTACTATGGACATCCCTAGGTTTGATTTGAATACATGGGTCCCAATAGTTGATTAGTGCATGGATGCATATTTACTATGGACATCCCTAGGTATGAATGCATGGGTCCCAATACTTGATTAGTGCATGGGTCCCAATACTTGATTAGTGCCTAGATGCATATTTACTATGGACACCCCTAGGTATGATTTGAATGCATGAAACATGATATGATTTGAATGCATGAAACATGATATGCAAGTATCCTTAGTAGGGGTCCATGGGATTTTGATGCGAGTTCGTGTGTGTTCCCTTTGTGTATTTTAAAGGCATAGATCCCTCCCTCTTCCTAAATCATTTGGGATTGACCTTTATGCCTACTGCATCCCACATGGGCGACTCAACTGAACCCTCATTCTTGTCTCTTCAACATAAGCCACTCTTGACGTGAAAAATAGAACTATGCAATGATGTACCAATGATGTGACTCCTTAAGGAATTATGCTCGTTTTTCTTTAACCTTTTACAACCTAACGTTTAAAATACCTTAGGCTCAATTTGGCCATTTCCAACTAGACTTTTGAACTCTTATGCCATTGGCGCATTTTGGCTTGGTGATGACTGAGAGTTAAATGCTTACCGGTGGCATTTATCTTTCAGCAACAATGATGTCCTTAGCTTTGTTATTTGAGTTAAGGGTGACTGCACCATCTTGGTAAGCTTGGCTTTTACCCAAGTTAGGAATGAGGATTTAATGGTCCTTTGGGACCTCTTGTGTTGGAACAGTTCTTGCACTATGCTTATCAAAGATTTTGATAGGTAGGGATATGCTGAGAATTTATGTAGAGCTAAAGAAGAGGGTAGTTCTTGGATTTCCTTTTGGAGACATTTATACTCTTCCATAGTCCATGTGTGCTCTATCTTAGCTTTCCACTTGTCTTTCCTTTTGGGCACCCGCACCTGCTTTGACATTGAAAAGATTGGGGGAAGAGAGAGAGCTTGAGCTCTTGCAAGCACACTCACACTCACACAACAATGGATAACACACACATAAAGATAGAAGGCTAAAGTCTTCTTTTAACTCTACTCAAAAGAGGTCTACAAAAGATAAGTGAAAACCAACATAAGTACTATAGTACTATGTACAAGTGGTCCATAATGTGAACACGCTAAGTCGGTGACATAGCAAGATAAGTATGCCATAACTGAGTGGGGGTGGACTATGTAGGTGTAGTCCAGATATAAAAGCTTTGGTGGAAGATCCATCGTGTCGGGCTACCAAATTCGCTAATGATGTAAATGTGGAATAGTCACCCCAAGCTCAAATTGATCTTGACCTCTCATCAACACTCTCCCTCAAGCTCAACTCCATCTCCAAGACTCCAAATATGCTACAAAATCTATGAAGCTTCTCAGCTCCCAAGGCCTTGGTGAAAATGTTTATAACCTGCTCCTCGTAGATGAGATCAATTTCCATGTCGGTCATTGGCCTCAACCCAACATCACCTCTACCTGAGCTAGAGTAGAAGGCCTATTTTGATGTGTTCTTGCTTTGCGAAGAAGATTCCTCACCTAAATACTTTTCTTCTATGATTAGCATAGACACTAAGTCCCAAAAGTTGGGAACATTCTCCTTGACTGTGAGGTCTTGAATTGCTTGTACACTTTGCCAAGCCCATTCAAGTAAATGCTCACTAAATCATCATCTTCCATTGATTCATGATAGGCCTAAGGGATTTAACAATGCCTTTGATCTTTAAAGCATACACATTGATAGGCATGCTTTTCTTCTTAATGCACTACAACTCGCCAGCTCTGTAGAAGAAGCGATGCTTGTTTTTGTCTACTACATGCATCACTTTAGGCGTGGCTGTGGTGTGTCACTTGCAGTATGGCTTAAATGACACCTGCTGCATGGGTGTTGCTTAAAGATGGTCCCTCTTCAGTGCATCGCTGAAGCAATGATGGGCAATGTATAATGGTGTAATAGTGCGATGGTTCCCTCTAT